>NW_011338488.1:466223-474324 GCF_000735185.1 Notothenia coriiceps
ACGGACACATTCAGCTAGAGAGTAACTTGAACTTGAATCAAGTTAATTTCCTTTCCAACAAATCGGGAGTTCATTTATTTGACCAAAGAGAGCCTGTGGAAGGAACTTGAACATATGCATGCATATCAGTATGTAGTGTCTCTACTTTAAAGAGTCCTCTCCTGCTGATGTTCAGGTGTATACCAGTATGTAGTGTCTCTACTTTAAAGAGTCCTCTCCTGCTGATGTTCAGGTGTATATCAGTATGTAGTGTCTCTACTTTAAAGAGTCCTCTCCTGCTGATGTTCAGGTGTATATCAGTATGTAGTGTCTCTACTGGGACATGTCTCCATGCTTCAATGTTTAAAAAGCTCTTTATTGTTCTCATACTGTCTGTGCTGCAGCACCTCTGTTCACCCTCTGTCTGAAACCAGAGCCCAGTCTGCTCTGATTGGTTAGCTGGCCGGCTCTGTTGCGATTGGTCAACCCCTTAGAGATGTCCTGCCCCTTAGCCTATCACGTACAATGTGTTGGAGCGCTAGCCAATAGAAGCATGAGTGTGACAAAGTGAACTATGTTCTATAAGTAAACAAAGCAGTCCAATGGAGGCGTTTCAGGCAGGGATTTTAGCCTTTGCAGACCATTTACATGCACTAAAACAAATCAAACACACTATAGGAAAGGGAAAACTATAAAAAGCATAATAGGGCCCCTTTAAGTGTGTTTTAAAATGAATAATTTACATGAAAATGACTTTGAAATCAATCCTGAAACACACTGGGAGCCGGTGCTAAAATGTGAGTTTTATGCTGCTCTTGTTCTTAAGGCTCTAAATATAATAAATTGTTCCGACTCTTACATCTTTCATGTTCTTCAGTCACAATGTAAAGTATCAGCACATTTCCGCCTCCAACAGATACTGTTATGAGGTTTTCGTGCAGAGAAAACATTACAGAACATCATTTTCTTTCATGGTCGCCTCTGATATTATTATTATGCCCTGAGGAAAAGTCAAAGCTAGAGAAAAGCCATCTTTCTTCTCCGGCCTCTACGCTGTGAGAGCAGTATTTAACTTTCTAATGACAGGCAGCTCGGTGAGGTTTCACTGCTTCACAGAGCTTTATGTGTCTGACGTCCATACGTGTGCTGCAGATGATAGACTGTAAAGTACATCACTGTCTCAAGACAAGATGCAGAAGAATGTGCTGCCCATACGCTCTGTGTTGCTGTTGTTAATGTTTAAATAACAATCAGTCAGCTGCAAATATGGTTTGACCCCAAAATGTTCTAGTGGCCAGATTTTGGTAAACAAACAAAACAGTTGAGAAACCTTTTGTTGCAATTTTATGGCATATATTTATTTTTCCATATATGCAGCCGCCTAAATGTATTGTGTTGTATAAATATATTTATGTATTTTTTTGTTGACATATTATTATTTTATTTTTATATTCTGTATTATTTATTATTGTTATTATTTTAATTTTAATTAATACCATTTAAAAAAAAGTATTATTACTTTTATTATTATTATTATCATTTTAAAGTATTATAATTTTTATTATTTACATTTGTATTTATTAATATTTGTATTAGTTATTATTATTAATAATAATAAATAACAATATTTATTCCTTTTAAATGTATTATTACATTTTTCTTAATTTACGTTACATTTCATTTAGCTGACGCTTTTATCCAAAGCGATTTACAATAAGTGCGTTCGACCAACAAGATACAACCTTGAAGAAAACAGAATCATATAAGTACATCAGGTTTCATAGAGCCAAACATTTCAAGTGCTACTCAACTGGCTTTAGATAAGCCAGTCCTTTATTAGTATACAAGTGCTTTGTTAATAGTTCAATCGCTCGAAGTGGAGTCGAAAGAGATGAGTTTTCAGTCTGTGCTGGAAGATGTGTAAGCTATCTGCTGTCCTGATGTCAACGGGGAGCTTGTCAAGTGGATTCTAGCAGTTACTGGAAGCCAGTGAAGGGAGCGGAGGAGCGGAGTGGTGTGGGAGAATTTAGGAAGGTTGAAGACCAGACGAGCCGCTGCATTCTGGATGAGCTGCAGAGGTCGGATGGCACATGCAGGTAGACCAGCCAGGAGGGAGTTGCAGTAGTCTAGGCGTGAGATGACGAGAGCCTGGACCAGAACCTGCGTCTGCTTTCTGGGTCAGCTGGGGGACGTATTCTCCTGGATGTTGCTGAGACTGCCAAGGCAGGCAGCGGGTTGTAGCACAGCGATGTTTGCAGTGAAGGACAGGTTTGTATCTAGGGTCCTCACCCAGATTCCTTGCAGTCTGAGCCTCGGGGAAACAACCAGAGGTGCCGATGTTGATTGTTAGGTCAAGAGTGGGACAATCTTGTCCCGGAAGGAAAAGCAGTTCAGTCTTGTCAAGGTTGAGCTTGAGGTGGTGAGCAGACATCCACCGAGAGATGTCTGCTATTTATTGTATTTATTTATTATTTGTTGTCAACTCAAGAACATTTCAAATGACTACACTTCACACAAGTATAGTTATATAATAATATATTATTCTGACAACTATCATCACAACCTTCATCTGATTACAACTCTTCTGTCTACATTTTCTATTTGAAACAACTAAAGTCATTACATATTCAAAATTCAAAATGTATTTAAAAATGCGTAAAGAAAACCGACCTTAAAGAAAATATTTGTTTAAGAAAACACATACAAATAAATGCATAAATTCCCTAAACAGAGCAAACACCAGCAGAACCAGCTGCTTTAGTAACTCACAGGTAATTAATGAATGAATGAATGGGGTAACCATGACGATAGTGGGCGTTGTGTGTTTGAGAGGCTCACATCAGCATTAATTGCCGTGCAGAGAGAAGAAGAAGTGGCTTAATTATCAAAAGGCCGGCGAGTCATCCAATCAGACGATAGGAGCATCAACAGTGGGGTGACGTCGGGAGCCATGGAAACACAGACAGGTGTAAACACAACAACGTTTGTTAGGTGACCTTTGACCCCTCTTGAATGGATGTTCATTATCCCATAATTACTACAAGTTATCCAAACACACTCTCTTTATTGACAGCATTTAATAAACAATTTCAAACACTGAGCGGGGTTTAAATAAGGTCTTAATATCCCAGTGTTTGAAGTACTTTATCCAAGTATTGTACATTTTGAAGGTACTTGTACTTTAGTGGAGTATTTCCATTTTATGTAGTACTTCTATTTACTCGTACTCCAATAGATTAGCAGCACATATTCCACTCCATTAGATTTACTTTACATATTGTTACAGGAGCATGTAAAAAACGCATTCCAAATTAATTAAAAATAAAAACAAACAGTAAATAGGTGTGGTGTAGTGGGTTGTGCATTTCTTTTCAGATCAGGGGGTCACAGGTTCAAACCCCACTGCAGTCAGCATGTCGTTGTGTCCCTGGGCAAGACACTTCACCCCAAATTGTTCCTGTGGGGATTGCCCACAGTATTGAGTATGTAAGTTGCTTTGGATAAAAGCGTCTAACAAGTAACATGTAATGTTAATATATACTTATTAAGAATATAAAGATATATAGAGCATACAGTACACAATATGAAAACATGTAAAAAACAAATTAGAATACATATTAAATATACAGAGTTAGTTAGTGACTTTTATTTTCTAAGTTAATAATACAAATGATTAATCAACTGAAATTGAAATATTTATGTTTTTTACATATTAAAATACCTTCCAGTTTAAAAGTTATTAAAGAAGGCTACATACTAAATAAACCAACACCTTAATTCTCAATATTGATTTAAATGTATTTCATTTAAAGCTATCATTACTTACTACTGCTAATAATAAATAGTCCATCTAATGCGGTCTGTTCTCCTTAGCAACAGTCTGTTCTCCTTAGCAACGGTCTGTTAGCGACAGAATAACAGACCTTCGGAACGTCCAAATTGACCAATCAGAATCGAGTATTCAGCTAAGCCATAATAACTTTCTTTATTTCTGTCATTCGGGGAACCTTCAGAGCTCCATCACTTAAACCCAGTCCAGCTGTGATGTGCGGCAGTCTGTTATCAATGCAGGTGATCGGATCGATAGACTCAGCAGCTGGATGACAGTTAATAGATGACACAGATCGATACCGGTTGGTAGATGTGACTGTCTCACTCTGTCTCACTCTGTCACACAGAGACACACAGCGAGGGTTCATAGAGAAGAAAGGAAATACTCTGATACAGGCAGAAATACGAGCATGAGGAAATCAATTACCAGGCAAATATACCTATATGTATACATCCAAGCATGATTACCCACAGGTATTGGATCAGTAGTAGGTGTATTTTTAGCGGGTAATTGTTTCTGTATATTACATGAATACTCTCCAATTCAAGATGCATCAATAATATATACCAATGCATTCTCGGCCCCTATTCTATTTCTTTCTAATTGGGATGGTTCACTTTCATATGTTGCTGTTATGTCCTATGAACGTATTTATTATCTGGTGAATAAATAAGGAAATACAAGTGTGTTAGCAGCAACAGCAATAACGTGAACACAGGATAGGACAGATAGGAATTCACACAAGGATAATAATAATTATAACATAAATTCAGAAATGAAAGAATAAAACATTTACAAAATATTTAACAAAAGTGACAGTGAAAGGCAAAATTAAAGATGATTACATATACACAGATACGTATAATTATGGGTGTGTTAAATATATATACATGTCAATTTGAAAGTGCGAGTCCATACATAATGACATGATAATGATGATGAAAAAAACGGAATAACATATTTTGATTTTAGGATAATTATGGTGGTAAAATGAATAATTAAGGTAGACACAGATCAGTAAGTAGGTGATCTGATACATTGACATTTAACATGAGTAATTGCAGGTTACAGAAACGCATTTTCTAATCATTATAACACTACTTCTCGATGGTCTTCTGTTCGCACGTTTCTCCTGTTTGGATGTTTTTTGTGTTTCTTTTAAGAGCTTAGCTGTGTTTAGCTGTGAACAAGGAGCTGTGGTGTAAAGAGAAAGAGATGTGTGTTTTCAAAATCCAACCTCTCCTCTCATGAACATCTGTTACCATGGCAGCCATTCGGAAATATTGCCAATCAATCAGCTGGCTCCGCCCCCAACATGAAGCACACACACAACCACACAGACAAAAAAAATACAACTACTACACACACCCTTGAGCATTTAGAGAGCCATTAACTGTATATGTGTGTGTCATCCTTTCTCATTAATGCAACACACACACACACTAATGTGCTGCCAGCTACATAACCGTTATGCTTGTCTAAAATGAAATGAAACACACACACACACACACACACACACACACACACACACACACACACACACACACACACACACACACACACACACACACACACACACACACACACACACACACTCCACTGTTATGGTGTTTGCATGTTGTGGTCTCCATGGTAACAGCAAGGTCAACCACCAACGGAGGGCTGATTACCATTAATTATTATTTATAATTATTCATGAAGGCTTCATAAACCTTTTTAACTTTCTATCCATCCATTAATATATCTTACAGTCCATTCATCCCTTAATCTATTAATACACCCAGTAATCTATCAACACATCCATCCAGCTCTCAATACATCCATCCATCCATCCATTCAGCTATCAATTCATCCATCCATCCATTCACCTATCAATACATCCATCCATCCATCCATCCAGCTATCAATTCATCCATCCATCCATCCAGCTCTCAATACATCCATCCATCCAGCTCTCAATACATCCATCCATCCATCCATCCATCCATCCATCTATCAATACATCCATCCATCCATTCAGCTATCAATTCATCCATCCATCCATTCACCTATCAATACATCCATCCATCCATCCATTCAGCTATCAATTCATCCATCCATCCATTCACCTATCAATTCATCCATCCATCCATCTATCAACACATCCATCCATCCATCCATTCACCTATCAATTCATCCATCCATCCATCCAGCTCTCAATACATCCATCCATCCATCCATCCATCCATCCATCTATCAACACATCCATCCATCCATCCATCCATCCAGCTCTCAATACATCCAACCATCCAGCTCTCAATACATCCATCCATCTATCAATACATCCATCCATCCATCCATCCATCCATCCATCCATCCATCCATCCATTCACCTATCAATTCATCCATCCATCCATCCAGTTCTCAATACATCCATCCATCCAGCTCTCAATACATCCATCCATCCATCCATAATCCATCCATCCATCCATCCATCCATCCATCCATCTATCAATACATCCATCCATCCATCCATCCATCCATCTATCAATACATCCATCCATCCATCTATCAATACATCTATCAATACCATCCATCCATCCATCCATCCATCTATCAATACATCCATCCATCCATCTATCCAACCAATATTTAATGTTAAGAATTGTGAAAGAAAGAGAATTCAATGATGGATAAAGTTCATGATTCGATGAAATTATTCTACTTTTTTAGTGTTTTATCAGTGATTATTAGCTAGAGTTAGGGTTACACAGCATTAAGATGGGCTGTTGCATTATGACACATCTACAAAGAGGAAGACTCGTTTTTTTCAAGCTTGCATTGCTACCCACTATCAAACAAATAACGTTCCATTTCTTTCAAATGAAGAGTTGATTACTTTCATTCAAATATGCTTATTTTTTATATGTAAATAATCACAACCAGGAGAGGTCGTTGAGCATACAGCCCTAAACGAGAATAACAAATATTTGTAGTTTATGGGTTAAGTAAAATTGGAGATTAGCTGCGAAGCGACAAACAGACACATAAATACACACTTACACACAGGCCTGGAGATAACACAGTTTGGTGTCAGAGAAGCTTGTAAACGGTGTTGGACCTCATTCATCTTTCCAGCTCCACCATGGCCGTCATCTTCGTTATTAAGATACTATCTTTGTGTGAGTGAACGCAAAGAAAAGCAGTCAAATTGTTCATGCTCAATTAAATTTTCTGATGAATACTCACTGACCAATGCCATGCTCTGAACACTAAATCAATGACAGAGTTCTCGAGACAATTCATGTTCACATTAAGATCTCGAGAGCCTCCTTGATCTCACTTTAACTTTATACTCACAAAGAAATCTCATTATCTGCATCACCTTGGCAGAAACGATGCACAAGACTCTCGCATTTAACCGCACTAAATGGAATTATGGGGGACTGAAGTGCGGATCAATAATCATCACGTTAGAAAACATCAAGTGTTATTCTTCATTCAGTTCTGGTGTCATGTTGTCATTGTTGTTCCTCCTGGCATGAAATCACTTTGCAGTCTGAGGAACTGTGACATGTGCACTTCATTCTGGAGAGGCTTTTATTTTGGGGGATTTTAAAGCAAACTCATTGAGATGTTGGACTCAAGTTCAGCTTTGTTATCCAAAAGGGTTTAGCTTTTCTCAGCTTATTTCTCTGATAACTAAGGACTCAAATCCTCCATCCTGTTGAAATGTAGTTAAAAACCATCATTTAGATCACAGTACCTTTATTAGAGATTAATGATGCAGCGGAGAAACATATAAACTGCCAAAAAAACACTAGAGCGAACACACACACACACACACACACACACACACACACACACACACACACACACACACACACACACACACACACACACGCTTCTTTGGTACCGATAACAATATGGCTGTCACATTGACTGACAGCTCACTGTGAAGTGGATTGAGGCATCAGGTGTCAAACTGACACCATTGTGTGTGTGGCTTGCTGTTGGTGTGTGTGTGTGTGTGTGTGTGTGTGTGTGTGTGTGTGTGTGTGTGTGTGTGTGTGTGTGTGTGTGTGTGTGTGTGATATCTTCAACAAATCAACAAGTGTGACTGTCAGGATGCGGCATGTCAAGATGCACTGACAGCATGACATACTGATGTGCTGTGTGTGGGTGTGTGTGTGTGTGTGTGTGTGTGTGTGTGTGGTGTGTGTGTGTGTGTGTGTGTGTGTGTGTGTGTGTGTGTGTGTGTGTGTGTGTGTGTGTGTGTGTGTGTGTGCCATCTATCAAAACATCCATCCA
>NW_011338488.1:474595-478296 GCF_000735185.1 Notothenia coriiceps
TGTGTGTGGGTGTGTGTGTGTGTGTGTGTGTGTGTGTGTGTGTGTGTGTGTGTGTGTGGGTGGGTGTGTGTGTGTGTGGGTGTGTGTGATGTAACAGCCAGCTTAATGTGTTCTTCTGTTTACGGGGAAACACTTTGTTGTTCATCTGCAGGAAAACATGAGAACACTGACGCAAGACTCCATTTCCCAGAAGCCTCAGCACCATGCAATGCAAGGTTAAACTGAATAAAGAGCAGCAGGTATGACATCTTTTTCATTCCAATGTGGTATAAAAACGAAACTAACAGGGAACAAAAGGACGAAACCTCGGGAAGAGCCACAGAGGGAGAATCACTTTCCCAGGAATGACAGATGTCAATAGATAGCGTGTTACAGAGCAAGCATAGACAATCCAAATGATGAAAAAGTTATGTGAATGTTTCTGAAAATGAAGAATTCAGGAGGATGTTTAAAAGCTTCAAAAATAATGTGGGCGTCTAATTTAATCAAGATAATCCTGAGCCAAATCCAGTCCTTCTGTAGGGTTCGTAACCCTTCAAAAATTGGAAAACATAGGACTGACTCACCCAAAACCAACACAAGGAGCTCACGTTGATATGTCAGGCTGATAACCACAGTCCGTTATTTTAAAGATTTGGGGTTGGAAGGTGTTAGAAAAAAAGCCACATTTGTGTTGTATTTATAACAGTCATTTTAAAGCAAGTGGATGAAGCATTAGTTGTCCAACAAAAAAGGAGACGAAAGCCAAGCAGAACTTTGATTTGTGTCCCAAAACTGAAATGTTCTGTGCTTTAAAATGAACAGTACCATCTAAAAGTTAAGCTAATCCGTATTTTTTCATAAATGAATCATGTTCCAAACATATTTGCCACTCAAAATATGAGATGAAATGTATTATAATGTCCTTAAACTGAGCCAAACAATTACTATTCCCAATAGAAAAATTAGTTTTCAGACCCGAGTGGACCTCGATAATTTGTATCAGTTAGGCTGCTGTCCAGAAACTGAGAAAATGTTTTGCACCATCTAAAAACGTACTTTTTATCCAAAATGTTTTTTTCCAGTTTCCGGTTGCATACACCATCCGTAAGCCAAGTTCAGCTTTGTGTTTTTGGAGAACTGACTGAACCAGAAGCGGGGCTAAACTGTATTCTCCATCTGAAATGGGTGCTGAAATGTGCCTTCTGTTGTATTTATCGTCCTAAAGCTGAGCCAAACAGCATTACCGTGGTATTTTTAGTCTGAACAATAAGCTTTATGCTCCGAGGAAACTGGCTTTTACCATCCCTCGCTGAAGCGTGAGCCCCAGCTGGATGAGGTGCGAAGGGGGGCATGATGGGAGATGGAGGCCTTTACTGCCTGCGGCCATGTTGGAGCACAAGTCTGTAGTCCGAATCCCACAGGCGCTCATTAGAGAGCCGCCACTCAGAAAACACACCTGCCAGCAGCCAATGAGACACTGCCCTGAAACCCACACAGGTCCCGCCTACACACGAAACAACGCTAACACGCTCGCTAGCACACACACACACACACACACACACACACACACACACACACACACACACACACACACACACGTTCATTTGACGGAGCTCAGCTAGCAGTTTCCCCCTGTTTCCAGTCTTTGTGCTACACTGTGCTAACCTTGTCACGGTGAAATCATCTTGGTAAAGTCATGGATAAAACGACACAGATATTATAAAAAAATACATTGAAATGTAACTGTTTTCATCAGTAGATTCGCTTGTGAGTCGAGATGTAAATCCGATACCAATTGCCTCGTGGCAGCAAATGATTTCGTGAGAATTAAGTAATAATCCAGTGTAATCGTGAAATCCTTCAGCATAAAACTGTCAACGCTTGTTTGGGTTTTATCCCTAAAGCTTTCCTTCGCACAAGGAAAGTATTTATTCCAACATTTAATGATTTTGAAGGAAGGGTCATTTTTATTCTTGTATTTAAAAATATTCAAATACATTAATGTATCTAAACATACTGATTTTGCGTCTGTGGATGTTTCCCATCTCTTTTTGGGTCGTAATCTCTCTTTTTGGTTCTCTTTGTGGTGTTTTTTTTACTTCTTTTGGACATTTCTTGGCTGACCTTTTGATATCTTTGCACCTTGTCTGATTTCCCAACAACAAATATTAGCAGAACCTTCATATCTGGCTCTGGCTCAGAAGTGTAGAGTCAGAAATGCGTTTTGTATTAGTTTCCCATACGGACAATTTGGATCACAAGAGGATTTCCTAATCTTAGTCTTAATCAGCGCCGAACATTAATCTCTTGTTCCTAAAACCACAGCTGAACTTTCCCCCAGATGTCACAGATATTTACTCACAGATGTGGAAAGAGTCTGCTAACAAAACAAACAAACAGACAAATAAATAATGGTCTCAGGAAAAAAAGGGCGCTGTGTTTTGGGAGATTAAAATTAAATTGACTCTACAAATAGCTGTGACGGGTAAATAAACAGGAAGGAGGTTATAAAACATCATCATTCATTAAAACTAAAGAGCTATTTATCTTCCATTTTCTCCTTCATTTTTTTTCTTCTCTTTGAGCCAAAAATATGCAAATGTCTTTCTAAAAGATGTTATAATAATTGTTATAACAACAACACAACAACAATTTACTACAGTGTACAGTATTTATTCTACTGAGAGTATTTAATTTGCTTCGGTGTAAATGGTGCACACACACCCAAACACAAAGAGGAATTTAATAGTAAAAAGAGAAAAACATAACTATTATAACAAATTATAAATACACAAACTAACTACAGTAAAAATATGACAAATACGGTCATTTAAATTGGAGAGCGATGCAGATTTAAGATGATACAGAAAATATTTCTATTGCATATTATTATGTCTTTTGTATTTGTATTTGTTGTTTGTTGCACTGTTGGAGGTTTTTACTGCGGAAACAACACAGAAGCTATTGTACACATGACAAATAAACATGACAAATAAAATCTTGAAATCCGTTAAATATAAAAAATGTACGTACAGACATTAAAGGGGCCCTTCTCATGTTCAGGTTCATATTCGTATTTTGTGCCTGTAACAAAGGAGTCCAATATATGTGAGTGTGTGGGGGGGAAACACAGGGATTTGAGCCTTTGCAGACAATTTACATGCACTCGAATCGATAAAACACACTACAGGAAAGGAGAAACCCCAAAAAGCACAATAGGGTCTCTCTAAATAAAAAGGGAATACCATTGAGTGATTTCAAAGATGTAAAAAAGTGACATAACTCACTAATTATATCGTATTGTTTATCAGATCAGAATCAGAATACCTTTATCAACACACGGGAAACCAGGGATAGTCGGTAACCAGCTTTATTGAAGGCAAAGGGCTGGTCGGGACATGCGAGGGTTCCAGGAGAAAGCAAGACGGGAGTCGCAGGTACAGAACGGGTCAGGGAGCAGACGAGGCTGGCTGGTCAGGCCCGTCTTGCTTTCTCCTGGAACCCTCGCATGTCCCGACCAGCCCTTTGCCTACTATCTGCCGTTTTGTCTCCTACCAGCCTATTGCCTTTAATAAAGCTTGTTACCAACTATCCCTGGTTTCCCGTGTGTTGCATTTTGGTTCTCAGCTCGTTTGTGACAGTCTGTGGCTCTTTTCTGCTGTAACAATGTAAATGTCCCCTCTGTGGGACGAATAAAGGTATTCTGATTCTGATCTGAT
>NW_011338488.1:478331-478608 GCF_000735185.1 Notothenia coriiceps
CTGGCACTGAGGTGAAAGTGAAGTGGGCCTAAATACTAATGGAGCTGATGGGTGTAACAGAGTGAGAGAGAGAGAGACAGGGTGACTAAGGAATGTTAATGCAGAAAATAGGTGAGTGAGAAAGCAGACTTTGACAAAGACAGCTTAAAGGTAGGGTAGGTAATTCACTTCAGAAACACTTTTTGTTATATTCCATGGAATGCTCTTAACATCCCGATAGCAATGAATATACACTGAACAAAAATATTAACGCAACACTTTTGTTTTTGCTCCCATT
>NW_011338488.1:478653-496968 GCF_000735185.1 Notothenia coriiceps
GAGTGAGAAAGCAGACTGTGACAGAACCCCCCCCTTTATAATGGACGGCTCCTGACGTCTAAAAAAATAATAATAATTAAAGAAGAATCCAACAAAAACCCTACAGACACAGGGGTTGAAGTGGGGGTATGGGAAAGGTTAGTACTCATCTGAGAATGCTCTCTCGGCTCTCCCTCCTGGAAATCCCCCTCTCTCTCGATGAAGCCTCTGGACTGTAGCGGACGAGTGCCCCCTGGCTTAACGGCCCTGGTTGAGCGTGGGTCCTAGAAGGCTGCTCCGGGTAACGACAGGTGGAAGTCTCGGATGAGTTGAGGTTGGAGGATATAACGAGCAGGAATCCCACTGCCTTTCCTCAGGGACTATAGCCTCCCAGTCACCAATTATTGAACCCCTCTTCCTCTGCGACGGGAACGGGAGTAGACGATGAAGGTGTATCGATCATCCTAGGGGGTGGTGGTGGAGGGGCAGTGGGAATCATAGGACTCTCCCGGACAGGTTTAATCCTAGAAACGTGGAAGGTGGGATGGATCTTCATGTCCGGGCAAATCAGGTCGAACCGCTGCAGGGTTAATGGACCTTGGACAATCTCGAAGTGGTCCAATTAAACCTGGGCGCTAACTTCTTAGACTCCACCCGAAGGGGAATGTCTGAGTGGAAAGCCACAACCTCTGGCCTTACCCTGGTTACACAGGTCCGCTTGGTGCGTCTGCGGTTTGCGTGATGTGGCGTACCGGTAGCAACTGAAGCAGAGTTGTTCGGAGCCTACGCTCCAAGTCCTGTCCGACAAGCATCTGATGAAAGCCTGGACAGAAGGACAGGTAACCTCCTTCTCCAATGCAGAGAACAATGGGGGTTGAAAACCGTATGCACACTGAAAGGGAAAGACCAGTAGCGAACTGATGAGGGTGTTGTGGACATACTCCACCCACAGGAGTTGTTTTGAACCAGGTCGTTGGATGATCGGAAGCCATGCAGCGGAGAGTGGTCTCCATCTCCTGATTCTTCCGTTCGGTCTGGCCATTGGTCCTGTGGGTGGGAAACCGGAGGTGAGACTGACCGTGGCCCGATCAGTTCCACAAAACTCCCCTCCAAAAACACAGAGGTGAACTGCTGGGCCCCGGTCGGAAACCACATCAGTCGCCAGTCTGTGAATTGCGAAAAACGTGGAGAGAATAACTCGCGCCGTCTCCTTAAGCTGACGATCTTAAGCAGGGTACGGAATGAGCCATCTTACTAAACCGATCCACCACCGTCAGATGGGCAGTAATGTCCGTGGGACGTGGTAGACCAGGTCACAAAGTCCAAAGAAATATGTGACCAAGGGCGACGTGGGACCGGTAATGGATGAAGGAGGCCAGCTGGGCGCTTGGTGGAGATGGTTGTGCCGATGCACACAGGAACAAGCGTTCACAACTCCCGGGGTGTCAGCCTCCAGCGTGGACACCTGAACCGTTGTTGCCAGACCATCCCTCTTGTACGTTGGAATCCCCAGGGTGGCAGGAAAGTCTGGAGCCTGTGAGGCCACTGAAGCACCCTCAGACCTCAAACCTGAGGCACAAACAAACAGTTGGAGAGGATAAGAACTAGGACCGAGTTGGTCCACCAAAGCGGTCTTTAACCCTCTCCTCAATCCTCCCAAGCGAGGACGCCGATCACTCGAGGAGCAGGAAGAATAGTGTCGGGATACCGCAGGGTGTCTCCCTCCCGACCTCCCGAACTGCCGGGGGACAGAGCGTCGGGCCTTTCACGTTGCGGGAGCCGGGCGGGTAGGAGAGGAAAAAAATTAAACCGGGTGAAAAATAAACGACGCCACCTGGCTTGCCGGGAAATTCAGTCTTTGTGCCGACCTGATGTATTCCAGTTCTTATGGTCGGTCGTCCAAACCTGGAAATGGCTTGTTCTGTCCCCTCAAGCCGTGTCGCCACTCCTCCAACGCCAACTTGACCTGCTAGAAGCTCCCGATTCCCCACGTCTTGTTTTTGAGGTGTGAAGGCGTCTCCATGCGTCGCCCCTCACGGATTCGTACCAGGTGATAAGCGTTTGTAGGATCTAGCTTAGTGAAGATTGTAGCCCCCTGTAGTAACTTGAATGCTGAAGAGATGAGTGGCAGGGGATATCGATTCTTCACCGTGACGTCGTTTAGACCCCGATAGTCAATGCAGGGTCTCAGGGTCTTGTCCTTCTTTGCCACAAAAAAAAAACCCTGCTCCTGATGTGGAAGGACGAATAATTCCCGCAACCAGAGATTAATTGACGTAAGTCTCCATGGACTTCCTCTCCGGTTCCGAAAGCGAGTACAACCGGGCCTTGGGAGGGACTGCCCCTGGATGTAGCTCAATGGCGCAGTCATAGGGCCGATGAGGTGGGAGAGATGTCGCCTTAGCCTTGCTAAAAACCTCCTTAAAGTCCAAATATTCTGCCGGAACCCCTGTGACATCCGGAACCAGGTTGCAACCAAAATGGGTTGAGGTAGCTAAGGTAGCTATCGTGACCTCCTGTCTTTGGATGGCATCCTCAACCCTCTCAAGCGGTCTCTAGGAGACCCGGTGTTTGCTTGGTCCATTTCTGGCCAGATCGTTCTGACACAAACGAGCTGAGAACCAAAATGCAACACACGGGAAACCAGGGCTAGTCTGTAACCAGCTTTATCAAAGGCAATAGGCTGGTAGGAGACAAAACGGCAGATAGTAGGCAAAGGGCTGGTCGGGACAGGCGAGGGTTCCAGGAGAAAGCAAGACGGGAGTCGTAGGTACAGACGGGGTCAGGGAGCAGGCGAGGCAGGCCGGTCAGGGACAGGCAGGGTCGAAACCGGGAGAGCAATCTGGAGGATAATGGCATGCTGCAAAGTATGATCTGGCACTGAGGCGAAAGTGAAGTGAGCCTAAATACTAATGGAGCTGATGGGTGTAACAGAGTGAGAGAGAGAGACAGGGTGTGACTACCAGGTGACTAAGGAAGGTTAATGCAGAAAATAAGTGAGTGAAAAAGCAGACTGTGACAGAAAACTACCCTTGGATGATGGTAAGGTAGACTAAAAGCTTTAGGAATCCAAAGTACAACATATAATAAGTACCCTGTATCAAGATTGATGCAAAACAAGTGACATTCGACCTTTTTAGAGAGGTTTAGCAACAAAAAAAATCCACCTGTGAGGTGATTTGGGTGGAAAAGGCAGTTTTTACCGTTTCTCTGGAACCCATTGGTCGATTTTGGTGATTGACATCTCTTTTTGACCGTTAGAGCCAATAGAATCGAAGGGGAATTTCCACATACACACACACCTTACCATTGAGAAATGAGAGCAATGCTCACACAGTTTTGCATGAGAGCGAACCTATCTCTCGCTCTGACATCTGGAAACGGAAAAGCAGGTTTATTGCTTATGGATTATCAGAAATGGCTACCTATCGCCACATGTTTTGATGTCTGTTCTTGTTAATAACTTTGCGAGTTCTTATCATGGAGCGATGATGTATGTACTGATCGATGCTGTGTCATCTCACAATGCGATTCGATGGGTTGGACGTGCAGCTACGATAAGTAATAAGGGTGTTATGAGTGAGTTTCTGTGCAGTAATGAGTTAGCATTTTTTTGCTCGTGGCTAATTCATAGGCTCAGCGCTAGCTGATATAAAACATTCATAGCTTATTGAATATTAAGATGCCCTCAGACGCAGTTTCCTGCAGATGACGCATTTTTCCCCCGGTAAGGAAACGCCTGCGTAACCATTAAAGAGGGTTTTGTCCCTCCGATTCTATCTCCTACTTTTTTCTTATTTCTTAACATGACTGAGACTTATAGAATGTACATCCCTCAAGATTAAAATAGTTATTCATGATTGATTGATGTTTAGATGAGAAACATGAATACATTGTGTCTCATATATTAACTGCATATTTGTAAATTGAACAACCCCACTTTTCCCTTTTTGTCAGTGTGCTTTCTGTCCCCAGAGTCAGAACTAAACATGGAGAAGTTCAGTTATTATTCTCCAAATATCTGGAACAAACTCCCAGAAACATGCAAGTCCGCTGCAACTCTTACTACTTATAAATCCAGGCTGAAGACTTTCCTGTTTCCGCTGCTTTCAATTGAACTATTCATATCTTAAACCGCACTGTAACTTTTATTCATGTATTTGATACCTGTGTTATTCTATATTAGCTTGTTTGTGGTTTATTTTACTCTTTGTTTTTTAATGACTGTTTTTAAATGCCATTTTCTAATGTTTTTCCGCTACACTATTTCTTGCGCTTAATGTTTCTCATTTTTGTAAAGCACTTTGAATGCCTTGTGTGCAATATAAATAAACTTGCCTTGCCTAAAGTAACTTCTGCCAGCAGTATGGTAAATATGGTAAAAATGACTTGTTGCATTTAATGCAAATATAGTGCTTTATCCACTATTTACAAGTCATCATCATACAGAGCAATGTGCCATTTGTTAAAGTAAGCTAACACTCACACACACTCACACATGCCGGCAGGGAATACCAAGTGTCTCGCCCCAAGGATACATCGACATGTTGACTGCAAGGACTGGGATCGAACCTGCAACCTTCTGATCGAAAGACAACTGCACAACCTCGCAGCCACGGTTTCCCATGTGTGTTTGAAACACAAATGCTGGTTTGTGTTCCAAACACTAGAATAAAGCTTCATACGGTATGTACATGCAGTCCATCTAATTTGCACTGCAGTAATAAATCACTGCTCAAATGTTTTAAATCTTCAAAATGTTGACAAGATGTGGACACTTTACTCAGAAACTACAGATACTTGGCTATTTCTTGATGATCAATAACGTCCTTCAGGGACCAGAGGAACGTTGGACAACATTTGGTTTCCTCACAGCAGAAGATCCTGATATGAAACACCAGTTGTGTAAAACGTATAAGGTTGTCCTATTTGAACATTGTTCATGTTAATGATTGATCATCTTATCACTTTTTTTATTAAAAAAACATTGAGCAGGCTGTGTAAACCTCCAACAGAGAGTCTCTGTTTTTTATTTCTCACAAGGCGCTCCTGACCTTGCAACATCAGATTCCAGCCAGCCGTCTGTAGCGTGTAGCTTTACAGACGGCCTGTTAACTGTTTATGAGCATATTAAACTCTGCTTTACTAAAGACTGAATTATATTTGTCTAAATCTCTGTCTATACTGTAGTTAAGATTGACCATCTCAAATGAGACAGGGTTTTTTCAAAACGCAATGGTTCCATCTGTATCCCTCGCTGTTGTAGCTGGGGCTCTGGAGGTGTTTCTTCCAAATGGATGGTCCAGGGTTCCATCCCCAGGCCCTACAGCCAAAACGTTATGTGTCCTTGGGCGAGATACTTAACCTTGATTGATCCTGATCGTCAATGTGAATGTTAGTTTCCTTTAGTAACTCCACCTTGTATGGCAGCCTCTGAAGGAATGTGTGTGAATGGGTGAAGCAAAAACATTTTTTATTTTTTTTTTCAATATGATGGGAATGGAATTGAATTTGTTGCTCTTGTGGCTCAAAGATTGCAACATTATTAATGCTCTAAGGAGCATAAACAACAATTAATTAATCTCCATTGTATTTTAATGGCAGAATAAATCATCTGGGCAAAAAAGTATTGCCCATTTGGAGGCTGAGCATTTGAAGTTCAATGCATTATATTGAATTACACTTGGATCTAATAATCCTAGAAGCAAAATTGATATTAAACTTTATAATGAATGGGAACAATAACAAACATTTTGTAACTGCTTTCTGCTGAAATTATAATGTTAAAAAGTAATGCTTGGTACCTGTTTTTAGATCAGCACTGCAGTTACAACTATACTATTATATCATGTTTGTATTCAAGTTTAACGTGCCTCAAAGGAACGTGGACACTTGTTCATAATTTGTTCGTTTTAATCCACTGACCTTCCAGTTTAAGGTTAAAGTTTCTCGCCTCGGGCTACATGCTACAGCAGGATGCTGGACAACATGTCGCAGAGTCTGTGTGTATTCGTGTGGATCCCTCTATGGACCCCTTACTTTATATAACACTGCACTCTGACATGCCTGATGGAGAATAGTTTTGTTCTACTCTGACATTTGAAGCTCACCCGTAATCTAATTTATATCCAATTTACATTTCCTCTACCAAAAATAACTTGTAGTCACTTGGAAATGTTATTATAATTCTTATATAAAACATTTTCAATTTGAAACTTATGCAAGATAATGCAAGTGTGTGTGTGTGTGTGGGTGTGTGTGTGAGAGAGTGTGTGTGTGTGTGTGTGTGTGTGTGTGTGTGTGTGTGTGTGTGTGTGTGTGTGTGTGAAACTTGAAACTTATTTTTTTTTTTATGTCTGACTGCGGGTGAGACATTAACATTAAGCGCAAAGACACACACATTCAAATACACACACACACATACACACACATTATCGACCAGAGAAGTGATGTTGGTTCAGCGGCTAACATTCTACATCTGGAGTGAATTATAAAGTATATCAACCTCTGGAGCAGCATGTCCTGTGTACACACACACACACACACACACACACACACACACACACACACACACACACACACACACACACACACACACTCCCCTATGCTGCACTCAGGGCAAGAATACTTTCACACAGACACAAGACACACAGTTGTGTGTGAATGATTGACATACTGGACTGAGAGAAGTCCATCGCTGTGTGCGTTTGTGTGTGTGTTTGTGTGAGAGACAGAAATAGAGTGCAGTGTGTTGGGTATATTATTAAAAATGATCCCTTCTTGAAAATGTACTGAAGCAGCATATTTGGTTTAACCACTCATAACGTTTGAGAGCAGGTTGGTAAACAGTTGCTTATTTTCATATCCAGCCATGAAGCAGAATTAGAGTTCAGTTGGAGTCTTGTTGCAAACATGTACATATTACAAAGCAGAGAGGAGGACCAGTATCTCTGTTTTTTACCAAGAGCACTCCCTTTTACATTACACATAGTAATTCTACTCATCCACCCACCTACCCGTCATCCATCCATGCTCAATGTCACCAATATAACCACATCCTAAAAAGAACACACAATGCTGCTAAAACCATTACTACCTACTCCCACTCTGCACATCTTCCCTGATGCTGCCATCACACGCAGAGCACTAACTGTAGCACATGACCCCAGGCCACCCCTGAACTTTATTCTCTTCCAATCCCAGTGCAGACACAGATCTTTGATGGAAAAAGCACGCTACAGTAAAGGCTTTGTGCCCTCCATCATTATAGTGGCTTCAACAAACTGCAGCAATAACAGTCCACAGACACGTTACATCCTTCCATCAATCCAGTCATCCATCTCTCCATCACATCCCATCCAGAGCGGGTCATGAGGGTAGCAGTCTGAGCAGAGTATTCCAGATGTCCGTATCGCTGGCAAAGGTTTCCAGATCTATCTAGGGAACCCGAGGTGTTCCAGGCCAGACCAGATAATTTCTCCAGTGTGTTCTTTGTGTTCCCCCAGGGAATTTACCAGTTGGGCGTATCAGGAAGAAACTCTAATGGGAGGGCCCAGGAGGTAACCTGACCCTCTCAGCGGGCCAATTCACAAGAGAAGGGGCAGCAGCTCTACTCCGAGCTGCCTGAGCTCCTCACCCTGTCTCTAAGGCTGATCCCAGACACCCTACATAGGAAACTGAGTGCGGCTGCTTGTGTGATCTCTTTCTCCCAAATGGAAATGGGCTGTTGAAAAAAAAAAATGTCCATCCGACCCAGTGTCCTCTTTAACACAACATTATCGTAGCTGCTGTCCATCTCACACTTCATCTAATCATGAACACAATATTGAACCCTCTTGTTGGGGCATTACATTGCTCCCAAGCAACTAAATTATCCAGTATTTCCTCCACTAGAGAACTATGGTTTCAGACTGGGAGATGCTCTCATCCCTACTGCGAGAGACTCAAATCTGAGGCCGGTCACTATTCTCCCCCCTGGCTGCAGATCCAGTTAATGACATCACTATTTGACAAGAGACAATGCTCACAGAGTCTAAATCAACCTAAAACATGTTTGACATGAACACGTGCCAACTATGGACCAAGCTTTCCTCTTGGTTATACATAGACTGGATGGCTTCTATAAATGACTCCGGTACCCAACATTATTGCACTCCCCCCGGCAGGACTCCACAGGGGACACGGCCCTAAACCTTTATCAAGTCAACAAGTCATATGGATGGGCAAAATCCTACGAACCCTAACAGCTTTGCAAGTGTAGAAAACTGCTGAACTGTTTCATGGTTTAAAATGTTGATAACTGCTGCTTTAACATATGTCTTCATTATGCTGCTGTGGTCGTGCAATAGTGCAGCCTCTGTCTTGTTTTTTGGGGGTTATGGTTAAGAACCGATCTTTCTGATCTAGTAATATATACATTATAAAGTATATGAACAGGTAACGTATCCCATCCCAATAACCCCCAGAAACACAAAATGATCAATGTGGTTAACAAATCTGAAGATGAACAACATCTTAGTTTAATTTATAAGCTGATGGATGTTTTCATATTTGCATGACATTAACCTTCATCTGTCCTCAGCCGCAGTGCAGCCGCACTGCAGCCGCAGGGAGGACGCCTCATTCCTGGAGAATGTCCAGGAAGGAAATGAGGAGGAAACAATAACATGACATGTCTTTGAGGCCTACAAGTTTTAACTCGAGCATCCTCTGAATGTGGGAATGCTGCAGTGATGTTTAAAAATAAACTGTCAAGTATTATTTGTATTAAATCTTTGAGAAATACTTGTTCCATTCAAAAAACAGCGCTTTTATATATTTTATATTTATAAACCACAGCATATTCAACATATTAAATGCATTCTATATGTGAGATTATGAATTTAATTAAACCCTTATATATCAAACAGACACATAAACAGCAAGCTTCTCTCAATTGAGTGCTCTTTAATATGTTCCTTTTTTATCTCTTAGGTATAAAACTCTTCCGATGTCAGTTTAAATATATGAGTACATTGTATCAATAGAAGGAGAACCTGGGTGTTTCTACAAGTCCAACATGTCTTTACAATATAAGTAAGGCACACTTTACATTTGACCGTAGTATTTCTTCCTTACAAAACTTTACAATTCATTGATTTACAGTTTTAAAAATTTTTCAGAGACCAAGGTGGATTTATAACAGAACAACGACATTTTAATATGCACCAGAATAAACTTGGTTTACAGTATGTAACAGTACTTTATTTTACACATTTATATATATATTTACTGTACATGATACAAAAATATGGATCACAGTGTATTTTCATGGAAAAATATTGAAATTGCAATAAACAAAGGCTGAAAATAACATTAATAAATTATATAATCAATATCTGAATAGAATATTGAGACATCATTAATAGAAAACCTCCAAATATGTATATAAAAATAATTAAACAGTATTTTAAGTGTCGAGTGTTTCAGTCCTTCCTTCTCTGGCTCGCTCAGCCGCTCTTCCTTTAAAACGTCCTCATAGGCAGTGCATCAAATCCCTAGAGCCCCCCAGATCTGCTCTCTGACGTTTCCCAACTTCATCAGGGTCCACACACTTAGCTGCCATCACAGCTGGTGGGGATACTCATGACCAGCAGCAGGATTGGTGATTCATTCTATTTGTTGAGTCTGTGATATGCTCATTAGCATCTGGTTAGCACGTTAGCAGCCGTCAGTCCAGTCGCCTCCAGTGGGACGGTACGCAGCGACAGACTTCCTCGCTAAAGGAGAAGCCGGGTTCACACCGCCGCCTCCTCACCTCGCAGGGAGGCCTGAGACAACTGCAAGGAAAAATAATAAACAGGATTTAGCTTCAAAACTAAGACAATAACAGCAAAGCCTGGAGCATGTCAGTTCTAAAAAAACTGTAAAGCTGAGGGGGCCTCATCTTGCGGAGGGGGCCTCATCTTGCGAAGGGAGCCTCAACTGAGCCGTAAATGCGGCGCACCTAGGTCAAGCTGGACCTTTTCGCGACCGACTTGAGTACGGGTTGGATGCTGCATTTTCCGACGCTCCACAAACACATCACATCCCCGGCACAAATCACGGATGTGATGACAGATTTCATTGCGAGGTTGAAAGAGAACTTTGCCGGTGGATTGGATGGACTTGCTCTGCCCACAGAGGTGATGGGCTTTGCCAGAGACCCCTTCACTGTTGCAATAGAGGGGGACGTATCCACCAGAGCAAAGGAAGTGGTCCCCTCCATCGACGAGGGGAAATTTACACTGGAACTTATTGACATGCATTCATCCGTAACCATGGCACAAGAGCAGCGCAAAGTTTTGGAGTGACGTCAACAAACAGCAGTTCCCTAACGTTCAGAAAGTAGCGATCTGTGTGCTCAGTATGTTTGGATCAACATACACATGTGAATCAAGCTTTTCACACATGAACTCAATAAAAAGTAGCACTCGCTGCTCCCTGACTGACAGCACTCTTCACCAATGTCTTAGGATTGCATTGACATCCTATGAGCCAAAAATCACTGCTCTTGTTCAAAACAAAAAATGTCACTTCTCCCATTGAGAAAGTCAGCGATGACAAATCACAAATGAGGTGACAGTAAGCACCTAGTTTACTATAGTAGACGTGTAGTGTAGTCAGGGCTGTCCCTCCCTACAGGAAGATCACGCAGACTGCGTGGGGCCTCACATTGCAGAGGGAGCCTCAACTGAGCCGCAAATGCGGCACACGTAGGCCTATGCGTTTATGCGGCGCAATTAGTGTGGCGCGGCACGGTTACAACGAGGCTACAGTAGCACCCCCCCGTCGTCGTCGTCGTCGTCAGAGGGCCTCATCACTCATCATCTAACTTTGCGTGGGGCCTCAAGTTGGCCAGGGACGGCCCTGAGTGTAGTATTCATTCAAATGTTAGTTACCCTTATCCCTTGTTATGGGTTTTTGCACTGAAGGGTTTGACAGTTCTTTTTGTATTCATTGAAATGCACTTTGTCATGTGTCAGGGTCAAATGTGACCAACACGTATGATATTTTGGTTATTACTTGAAAAGTGAAAAAACAGTATTGCTACAGTAATACCTCTTGTTGTTACATTGAAGCTCTTTAACTGTTTGTTAAGGCACTTTTTTATGCATGTGTCATATGTAACCAATTGTATTTTGTATGTATGAAGACATTTATTAAGACTGCTATTATTGTATTCAGTTACATGCACGTGATGTGACTGGTTCAAAAAATAACCTGAATATTTTACTTCTAAAGCACACAAATGCTACAACTGTGCACTTTTTGTTTTTTATGCACTTTGAGATGCCTCAGATTCTGTTAAATTAATGCTGATTTGTTGTGTTTTTATGCAGTTTTTGACGTGCCTTTGTTAGATGAACAATGAATACAAATTGCATGTTTTTCATCGCAGTAATACTGTATGTGTTGGTTTAAACCTGCTTTTTACAGGCTGCTGAATGTCTGGCCCAGCTGAATGTTCTAGTTCTAAAATCTGGCCCAACTGAATTTGTAATTGAATAGCCCTGGCTTTAGAACTTTTGTACTTAAAATTGAGGATGCACACACAGACCACGTTGCCACATTCTTATGAGAACTTATATAGACATTGTAACCATTTGTAAATGTAGCAACCTTCTGAAAAAACAGTAAAATTACTGAGCCATCAACCTCGCATTTCCCAAACTTTTTTGAGTCCATACTACAGCATCTGTCAGTTTAAGTTAGCTAATGGAAACTACACAAAGTTAGCTCTAGCAGGTAAGAAGTGTGAGCCTGTCCTAAACCTTCGATGGGCAGCCTACCTTTTTAGAAAAACACGGCGATGCATTTCCCGTCCCATCACATTACAAACTGATCACCATCATGGATCACAGAGGCTGAAACCTTTGAACTATTCATTAATAAACCATTACCTCATTAAAATCCAGGTCTCTTACCAAATAGTCAGATGCTTATAGCTAACAGGGAGTTTTCCTCTTTAGGATATTGAATGAATCGCCTTTACATTTACAATGTTTGCTAGAAAAACAAATCCTCAAATGTATCTCACCATGACCTTTTCTGGTTGTTTTCATTAGGTGCAAGTGTCCATGAAGTTTAACGGCCAGTCTTCAGTGGAGGTCCATCCTCACAGCAACCTGGAAGACCTGAAGACAGTGACGTCCATCAGTTTGTTCATGAGAGTGGACCCTGACAAGGATCCCATTGAGGACCGCTTCATCTTATACCTGGGAGACAGAAATGTGAGGAACCCAAAATAAGTTTGTTGCTTTGCCATGTGGGGTAGGCTAATCAGTTACTATATAACTAAAGCCTACCAGAAGGAATGCTTAGTGGATACAGATGGGAGCCATTATAACAACTTACAAGTGAAAGTCCTGCAATCAAAATGTTGCTCAAGTAAAAGTAGAAAAGTATTATCATCAAAATATAGTTAAAGCAGCGACAATAAAAGTAGTCATTGTGCCGATTGGTCCATTCCAGAATAATATATATGATATATTTTATAATAATTGATCATTAAAGTGTTCTCAAAGCTGGTAAAGGTGCAGCTAGTTTGAATGACTTTGTCTACTGCAGGGTAGCTTGTGAATTTACTCCAGGTGGAACTAAAGTCTGATTTAACACTTGATTATATTTCACATCATTAATCCACATCTGAGAAGTAACTAAAGGTATTGAATAAATGTTGTGGAGTAAAAGTACACCATTTACCTCTGAACTGTAGAGGGGTAGAAGAACAAAGTAGCATATAATGGAAATACTCAACTAAAGTACCTCAAAATTGTCCTTAAGTACAGCAGTTGAGTAAATGTACTTAGTTACTTCCCACCTCTTGTATTAAGTATAGTCAGCCACTAGTATTGCACTTGAACAATATTGTTTTTTACCTGTCATTCTGTGTGCTATAGAGAAGAGTATTTCCCCCAGTAACTTACTTAGTTGCAGATTAAGAGGATCAATACAAGTAAAATCCATGAATGTATGCGCATGGATTACTGTGAGATACATAGCAGGTATTATTACTTGTACTTCATTAAGTGTAATATCTCAGTACTCCTTTCACATGTGGCTATACATAGCATTTAAGAGTATGAAGCTAAACCTGGATGTAAAGAAAACATTTCTCGTGTCCATCACTCTTTTCCTTCCCCATTATTATTATTATTAGTATATTATAATGCAAACTCTTCAGGGTACATTTAACAAACACAGGCTATGTTCACACTGAGATGTAAGGAAGGNAAAAGTAGAAAAGTATTATCATCAAAATATAGTTAAAGCAGCGACAATAAAAGTAGTCATTGTGCCGATTGGTCCATTTCAGAATAATATATATGATATGTTTTATAATGATTGATCATGAAAGTGTTCTCAAAGCTGGTAAAGGTGCAGCTAGTTTGAATGACTTTGTCTACTGCAGGGTAGCTTGTGAATTTACTCCAGGTGGAACTAAAGTCTGATTCAACACTTGATTATATTTCACATCAGTCATCCACATCTGGGAAGTAACGAAAGGTATTACATTAATGTTGTGGAGTAAAAGCACAGGATTTAACTCTGAATTGTACTTGAGTAAATGTACTTAGTTATTTATAACTAACAAGTTGTTACAGAGTATTCCTACGCTCTGGTACTTCAACTTGTACTCAAGTACATGATCTGAATACTTCTCCGACCTCTGATTACTTGTGGGGAACAACCTGGCATGTACTGTTAGCTGACAACACTAAACAAGTGGATCAGGGCGAAGATAAAGGCAGGGGGCCACTTGTGGACATGAATAGTTATGTTAATGTCTATGTTATGATCACAGTGGCAGGAATGACAGGCTTTGAAAACGCACAGTTGCCCTTTCAAAAGGTCTCCAACAGATGGTAGTGACAATAGTGTATGTGTGTGGCTTCAAAGTTAGACCTAATTTACATAGACAGTGTTAGCCCCTGCTTACCGGGACACAGAAAGCAATTTGAGGCCTCTCTGTTCTCCTGAACACTTCAACTTGGTGATTTCACTGCCACTGTCATGTATCCAGTGTTTCTGTCCCTGGATTTTCAGTGTCGAACAATAGTCTCAGCATGAGCACTATAGCTAATCTGAAATGAGTGATGTTTTTCAAACCACTACATTTCAGGGTTAAAGATCATAAAACATTCATAACAAATCAAGTCATTTCTCAGTAGGAAACTAATGCAGCTGTTGTAAAATGACGAAATACTAAGGCCATGATTGGGAAACAGGATTTGAACTCACCATGAGGATGTTCTGCTGTTTTGCTCACAGGGTAAGAAAGACTACATGGGACTGGCTATCAAGAATGACAACCTGGTGTACGTGTACAACCTGGGGGGAGAAGATGTTGAGATTCCACTGAGTTCAAAGCCTGTGAGCCAGTGGCCCGCAGTCTTCAACTACATCAAAGTAGAGAGGTAATACACTTTAGGAGTACACTTTAGGTTGTTATCTCTCGTACAACAGATTTGTTAAAGTTGCCACAGTAAAACAATTATGATTTCAACGAATTTGTAATTTCAATGTTCAATGCTTTTACCAAAGCTATAAAAAGGTCTTAGGTCTACTTCCATAAATCATGAGATCGTCTCTCATGCTCCTTGGTGCTCTTTGCTTGCAGGCTGGGCAGACATGGAAAAGTCTTTCTGACCATCCCCAGCCAGAGCTCCACAGATGAGCAAAAGTTCATCCAGAAAGGAGAAGCTCCGGGCGCTGACTCACTGTTCGACATCGACCCCAAGGATATTGTGTTCTTTGTAGGTGGCGTCCCATCGGATATCAGGGTAAGGCCTTTCACAAGAGTCCATCATTAATTGAATCATTAACTCAATGCTTTTTCCGAAATAAAATGAGATGTTTTTTTGATTGACTAGCTCCCACCTCTTCTGAGTCTTGCTCCTTTTGTGGGCTGCATCGAGTTGGGTTCGCTGAACAATGACGTGATCAGTCTTTACAATTTCAAAGACACTCACAAAATGGAATTGATTACATCAACACCGTGCCCCAGGTACAGTACACATTTGCATGATTTACCAGTTACAGGGCCCCGGGGCAGACATGTGCTGTGGGCCCTGACTCATCCTCACCTACCCAGCTAATTCAGTCAGATGTATTGGATGTAAATACACTATATTTATTTTCACAATGTGAGTACAATAAGAACTAAACTAATAAAGCTTTATAACTAGATTTAGCTGCTTAGTTAATAATGTACTTGATTGGTTGAAATTCCCTAACAAAGAATCTGTTGATTAAAATAACAAAACCAATTGGAAGCATACAGAAAAAAACGCCGGGACTTTCGGGGCCCCCAGGAGATCTGGGACATTCTGAATTCATCACATATAATGTTCATTTTATTATATCAAATAATATTTCTCCTTCTGCTCTCAGGTACAAGTTGGCATTTTCCCAGAGTCGCATTGCCAGCTACCTGTTTGATGGAACGGGCTACGCACTCATCAATAATATTGAGAGGAGGGGCCGGTTTGGTGTGGTCACCAGATTTGATATAGCAGTGCGAACTGTGGCAAACGATGGCGTCCTTCTCCTTATGGTCCAGGGGGTGAGACTGGCTTTAATGTTACACAAAGGAACTTTGATTTATTTTAGAACAATTTGTACTTAATTTTGATTTTTCTTTCACTAGTAACATTGTTTTCACACGCTGACTTAATTCTTCCTTTTTCAGTTTTGTAATGTTTTAAAAAATCTTTCTTTCCAGGATAATTTCTTCCTTTTAGAGTTAAAGAATGGCTACCTGCGCCTGATGTATGACTTTGGCTTCAGCAAAGGGCCTCAACTTTTAGAGGATAAAATACCAAAGCTGCAAATAAATGATGCACGATACCATGAGGTAGATTCCCTCTTCTCATTTGGCTAGTTGGACAATTTGAACTGGAAGTCAACGTGAACTTGTAAATGAATTATGCGTTGCCATTTGCACAGGTGTCAGTAATCTACCATCAGTCAAAGAAGGTTATCTTGCTGGTGGACAAGAGCCATGTTAAATCTTTGGAGAATCCAAAAACTACACTGCCTTTCTCCGATATCTACATAGGTGGGGCTCCCTCAAGCATTTTAAAATCCAGGTGAGTTAACAATACTTACAAATCTTATTAAACATGGAACACTGTTCAATACAACTGAGGTCTGTTTTCCACGTAGAAACAATTCCCTCCAAGTGGCAACAGCCATTCTTATCTGCAAGAGACAGCTGGTTGGTTGCAGACCTGTTCCGAGGAGAAAATGTCTATACAGTTTATTGTAAAAACGTTTGGATTCCACTTACAGTTTTTACATTTACATTTCAGTTTGTCAAAAGATATCCTTTTGGTGACTATATCAAAATGTGAGAGTTGGCGTCTAAATATGAGAAACCCCCCCCTTTGAAATTTGGCAGCAACAATTATATTACACATTGTCTAGTGCAGCTGAGAATTTCCCTAAAGATGCTGACAGGAAGTGTATGACCATAGGCCGGAGCTGTCTGCTGTCCTGGGTCTGAAAGGCTGTGTGAAAGGGTTCCAGTTCCAGAAAAAAGACTTCAATCTGCTGGAGGAGCCTGGCACCATTGGCATCAGCAGTGGCTGCCCCGAGGAGTCCTTTGTGAGTGCTGCTCCACCTTTTCACACTCTGTCTGCTCTGCATGTGTGCCTGTGGAACCAATGTACTGTGGGTGATGGATCTCACAATGAGTAAAACAATCCATCTCAATCTTTGTGCATTTTTCATGTATTGTGTCTTGTATTTTTGTCCATGTTGATGTTACAAATGGAGCTGCTGAGATGCAAGTCAAATTTCAGACTTGATCTGGGCATTAAAGTATTATCGTTATCGTTTGTTCGTTAACCAAGAGAAAATAATCGATATATAGTTCAACAGCTTTCATGTGAGTCTACTCATAGTCTTATTGGGGGATTACTGAACTGTAAGCTGAACGGAGGGTGAAAGGTAACAGGTGCTGAAAGTGCTATTTGTTGTTCTTGTGACAGATGTCCCGTAAAGCCTATTTCACTGGTGAGAGCTACCTGGGATCAACAGCCAAGATCTCACCCTTCGACAACTTTGAGGGAGGACTGAATTTCAGAACACTGCAGGCGGCCGGACTCCTGTTCTACATGAATGAAGGGGTATACATTAATCTTTGTCTTTACACACCATAGGAAAGTCACTTTGTGTAATAGAATTGGGAGGGATGAAACCCTCTTTAATGGTCACACATGCAGGGCACACAGCACACACAGTGACATTTGGCCTCTGCATTTAACCCATCCTAGTACCAGGAGTCTAATACCAGGAGTCTAGTACTAGGAGTCTAGTACCAGGAGTCTAGCACCAGGAGTCTAGTACCAGGCGTCTAGTACTATAGGATAAACAGAAGTATAATTTTGTCATGAAAGACGGATCAAGATACTTCCTTGGAGGAGTTTGTAACAAGTTGTAATTGTGCTGCTAAGTTCTAGCTTTTACAATATTCTCTCCTACTTCAGTCAGAAGAGTTCAGCATATCCCTGGAGAATGGAGCCGTGGTGCTGACCTGCAGAGGCACGCGGGTTAAATCACACAAGAAACAATACAATGATGGAAGGACACACTTCTTAGTGGCCTCAGTAAACAGTCAGAAGTAAGTATGCCGACATCACAGCTGCCAACAGCTGTCTTATGTATCAAAATTATGTTGGGTTTTGATTTTACCCAGCTCTTCATACAGTGTCCTCTCAACTGTATGACTCAGACTCCTCTTAGAAAGAACAATTTGTCTCAATTTCAAGATTATTTGATTGCTTAACCCTTAGTTTTCTGATACTCAAAGTGTTACACTACATGTCAACATTAACACATGCACACACACACACACACACACACACACACACACACACACACACACACACACACACACACACACACACACACACACACACCAGCAGCTTCAAGAACTTCACCGGCTGCATCAGCTACGCCTACATCAACAGGTAACCCCCCCGAGGGTCCCCACAGGACCGCCCAGGGCCCGCTGCCCCTTCATATCTCTATAGCTTCTACCTTCTCTCCTGTTATGTGAGGAAGAGACCAGTGGTGTTAAGTAACTAAGTACATTTACTCAAGGAGCCTACTGTAAAATGTTGAGGTATTTGTACTTGAGTATTTCAATGTCTTGCTACTCTGTACTTTTACCCCAATACAATTCAGAGGTAAATGGTGTACTTTTACCCCACTACATGTATAGTTTAATACCTTTAGTTACTTTACAGATGTGGATGAATGATGTGAAATATAATCAAGTGTTGAATCAGACTTTAGTTCCACCACACA
>NW_011338488.1:497038-501353 GCF_000735185.1 Notothenia coriiceps
CCTTGGACAGTCCTGCAGTTTTTATGGCTCATGCTGTTGAAATCTCACCTGTTCCTGTGCACTAAGAAAGACGGACAGACAGACGTTTAAATAGACAGACAGACATTAAAATAGACAGACAGACAGACAGACAGACAGACAGACAGACAGACAGACAGACGGACAGACAGACAATTTTTGGTTATTGACTTTTATGACATTCAGTTCAAACCAATATCTGAACAAATCACCTGCTTTCTGTTCACAGTGTACCAAAGTTATCACGTCTATATCAAATATCTTTCTAAAATTAATTAATGCATTAATCGTCAATCTAGAACATTTCAAAGAAGTAGTTAAGAAAAATGTCCTTAGATACCTTTCAAAATTCCGAAGACATTATCTTTACGGTGATTCAATGCCTAAGAAAAACCTCTAACTGGAGAATGATTGGCCTTTTTATGTCCTTGATAACGATTCAATGAAACCATGAATTGAAGTCTCTGTCTATTGACTAATTGCTTCAAGGCAGAGTCAAACCTTGAGTCCAACATTCAAATCTAATAAAGACAATCAGAGTGCTTTTTGCTTGTGAATGTAAAGAAATATTCTAAAAAACCACCAGATAAACCCAGACAGGCTTCGACAAAAATGAGCTCTCTTTCTGTGTTGATTATTTTTGGACCAAAGCTTTATTTCTTTATTTAAAGCAAGTGTAATTCACTGGGAGTGCTTTTGTCTCCCTAAACAGAATGGATCTAAACTTGGAAAGATCCAAGCACACCGAGACCATGCTTATAATCCAATACCTCCTGCTTTTAGATGAAGACATAGGATGTTAAAGACTCTGGGGATAAGGGATTATTCAAAATATAAAAAAGTAGGAAATCACTTAAAGAAATGAAGACCCAAAGGGCCTGAAGCCGCCCTATAACCCTGCAGAGCTACTTCCTGGTGTGTCTCTGCCCCGCTGTGTTTATGGTGTCTGTACAGTACATGCAGTTTCACGGTGCAAAGGACACTCAGACAGACGCTTGGATTTACCGCGTGCTTCTTGACTTACACATATAAATGTTGTTAAGCTGTATGGAGTAGCGACGCCACATCTGCAGATCAGCTATGAGTCTGGTGAGTTAAATGTTTCTTGAAGTGACTGAAAGGGGAAGGAGTTTCAGGATAGTAGAAAAGAGCAGAATAAGGAGGCTGAGGCTCAGTGGATGGTGCGCTGAACTTCGAATCAGGGAATGGCAAGTTTGAGTCCCACTGCAGTCAGCATGTCGTTGTGTCCCTGAGACACTTCACCCCAAAGTGCTCCTGTGGGGATTGGCCACAGTATTGAGTATGTAAGTTGCTTTGGATAAAAGCGTCTAACATGTGACATGTGATGTAATGTGATGAGAGATTTAGAAGTTGAGTTTTTCTCCTCTTTACGAGATTTTTTGTATTATTATTATTAAATGGTTTGATTTCAGCGAGAGGCCTTAACCTGAGACCGTGCTGACATTTAGCAAAGCAAGTGCTCATGAGATACCATCTGGTGTCATTTGAAATCAGGAATCAATGAAGGAGCTCCCCATAAGGAGCAAAGAGCTTCTTCTGTTCAGCCTCTTGTCTCTCTGATCACTTTCTTATCTTATTATCCTCCTTACTTTTCCTTGCTCGTTCTGTACCTTCTTCTCCAACATTATAAAACGCATGAATGATTCACTGCGTCATCTTTAAGTCCTGGATCGATATCTTAATGAGCCATATTCCTGGAGAGGGAATAGACTTTATACGTTGCAGAGTGGTTTTGCATGCAACAGCAAGTCCTTTATTATCATTTATTGCACAGCTTAGTGGGATACTTGATTCTGATTGGTCCATTTGGACATTCCTGAGGTTGTTAATTTAATCAGAAAACACTAATTTTTTAATATACATTTTTATATTTGTGGAGAGCACGATACTTTGGATTCATGATGGCTAAACTGTTCACAGTAAAAAAAAGAATGAGCGAACAAGAGAAGGAAAGCGGATACAAGACAGAGAGCTGGACCTCAGAGAAAGCAACAGAAGAAGAGAGATACTTTTTCTGTATTCACCTTGCAGCTATGTGGCTTTGATCCTGGATAAAGTGTTTAAGTCATGGATGTTTAAAGTTTAACTTCTTCATATGTCTAATATTAATAAGTTCACTTTCATCAGGAAGTGGTGACGCTGCGCTGTCAGTACGCTTCCCATGTTTGTGATTGGTCGAATGCTCCAGATACCACCCCTTTCCATGGTGAACGCGCCCCTAACTAGATAGGACACGGCTGGCTTGAGCGATCTAATTTTTGGACCCAAGCCTCGTAGTACAGGGCTCTGAAGAAGACTGACAGGAAGTAAACATTAAAGGGAACTTGTCACTAACCGATCTGCCACCCTGCCCTATCCTGCAGTGCCGTATGTGCGAGATGGTCCGCCATATTGGACAACTCCGTACGGCAACCCAAGTAGGACACCTGGACACAGTGGCTTTTAGCAAAGCTGAAAAATAAAACTCAAAGAGAGATGAGTTATTGTTATTACAAACGTGACTCACTTATTATTTAACAACTCCTTTTATCGGTTCTTTTTAATTGGGGTTAAGTACATTGTTCAGAATATGGAGAAATGGATTTAACTTCTGTTAGACAGCTATATGCCATACATTTTTGCATAACATTCACAGTAAAATTTATTCCAGTATGATAGCTGTCTAACAGAAGTTTAAATTCATTTCTCGTCCGTGCAGAGACAATTAATATTGTCTTTTTTTTGTGTTCTTTTCTGCTTTGCCAAACGCCGCTCTGTTCAAGTGTCCTATTAGAGTTGCCGTATGTAGTTGTCAATATATGGCGGACCATTCTTGCACATGCGCACTGCAGATTAGGGCAGGGCGGCCAGATCGGGTAGTGACAGGGAACACATAAGAAGACAGACAGGAAGTAAACAATAAAGGGAACAGCAGAAGAAGACAGGACATGAAGTAAACACTAAGGGAACAGCAGAAGAAGACGGACGGAATAAACACTAAGGGAACAGCACAAGAAGACAGACAGGAAGTAAAACACTATAGGGAACAGCAGAAGAAGACAGGCATGAAGTAAACACTAAAGGGAACAGCAGAAGAAGACAGACAGGAAGTTAACACTAAAGGGAACAGCAGAAGGAAGATGGACAGGAAATAAACACTAAAGGGAAACAGCAGAAGAAGACAGACAGGAAAGTAAACACTAAAGGGAACAGCAGAAGAAGACGGAAGAAATAAAACACTAAAGGGAACAGCCAGAAGAAGACGGAAAGGAAGTAAACACTATAGGGGAACAGCAGAAGAAGACAGACAGACAGGAAGTAAACACCTAAAGGAAACAGCAGAAGAAGACAGACAGGAAGTAAACACTAAAGGGAACAGCAGAAGAAGACAGACATGAATTAAACACTAAAGGGAACAGCAGAGAGGACAGACAGGAAGTAAAACACTAAAGGGAACAGCAGAAGAAGACAGACATGGAAGTAAACACTAAAGGGAACAGCAGAGGAAGACAGGCAGGAAGTAAACACTTAAAGGAACAGCAGAAGAAGACGGACAGGAAATAAACACAAAAGGAAACAACAGAAGGAGACGACAGGGAAATAAACACTAAGGGAGAACAGCAGAAGAGACAGACAGGAAGTAAAGATAAAGGGAACACCAGAAGAAGACAGACAGGAAGTAAACACTAAGAGGTGGTCTTCTTTCTTTAATGACTGCCTTGCCTAGCGTCCCTATTTAGCTAATTGTTCTTAGTATTGGTCTGTTTTAGATTAGCCCTCCATGTTTACTTAATGAGAATCAACAGGATCTTTACTAATCCTTAATGAAATAACAGAACTAAAAACAAGACTGCATCTCAACCATTGAGGAATGAAAGACCCCAAGACTGCCTTCAAAACCAAATTAGCATTTAAATTAAATTGACGAATCAAATCAATGATGTACTGAAGTGTGTTCCTAGTCCTTTTGGATGCAAGACACGCTGTCCTCTTTGCCAGATGATGACACCAATTCTCCTTCACCAGACATGAGGGATAATTGTGAGTGAAGGATCCACTCAGTGACAGCATTAACTGCCTGGAGATCCACTCAGTTGGCAAGCTGGATGTTCCCACTCACCTACCAGGCAGCCACGTGTTGATTACCACTGACCAATTAAACCAAACGGTCATCAGTGTGCATCTCTGAGACTGTGTGTCATAGAAGCTGCGAGTCTAGTCCAAATTCAAATGTTTTTACTTTATATTTAAGGTTCCTATTATCTGTTTTTCATTTCAAGTATATCACAGGTCTCAG
>NW_011338488.1:501398-507408 GCF_000735185.1 Notothenia coriiceps
TGGAGGAGTTTGTACAAGTTGTAATATGTGCTGCTAGTTGCTAAGCTTTACATATATTCTCTCCTACTTCAGTCAGAAGAGTTCAGCATATCTGGAGAATGAGCCGGTGGTGCTCGACCCTCGCCAGAGGCCACGCCGGTTACAACCACACACGAACACACATAACAATGTGCGCGGACACATTCTTTACGTGGCCCAGTAAACAGTCAGAGGAAGTATGCCGCATACAGCTGCCAACGCTGTCATTTCTTATCGTAATCAAATTCATCGTTGGGTTTTGATTTTACCAGGGCAGCTTTCATACCAGGTCCTCTTCAACTGTATGGGATGGAGAGCCTCTTAGAAACGAACAATTTGTCTCATTTCAAAGATTATCTTGATTTGCTTTAACCCTTAGTTTCTGATACTCCAAAGTGCTTTACACTAACATGGTCAACATTAACACATTGCACCACACACACACATCAACACACACACACAACACACAACCACACAACACACCATCCCACAACACACACACACACACCCACCACCAGCACCACACAACCACACACCACAAAACAGCACACACCAACACACACACACCACAACGGTGTTGGGGTTCAGTATCTTGCCCATGGACATTCGTATGTGCTGCCGGTGCGCTCCACCATCTCCTGATTCGCAATAACACACGCCTGACTCATGTGTGGACAGGTAAACTAATAATCAAACCTCCTAATTAGAGTTACAGACCCTTCTGCTACAATTGCAGTTTACTGATAAGAACCCACCCGCATCCCCAGTTTACCAGCATGACAAAAAAGGCGAAGAGGTCTGTCCCTCTAGAAAACCCGATCATTAAAAGGCAGATATCTACGCTACTTATTCCCTGACTGAACACCTCTTCCGTTCAGAACTTCATATGTAGAGATTGTTGCCGCCTCTTTCGCAAATATACCCATGCACGACAGGCATGCCAAAAAGGACCACGTAGGGTGGTGTTTAGTCCGGCTAGGCCAGTATCATAGAAGAGCACTGTGGCCTACGATTTATGATTCCACTGGCTTAAACTCCGTTCACCAGGTATTCACTGCTTGGGTCGGCACAAGACACCACAGCAGGAAGAAACCGTCATATTGCCTCCGAAAGCCTCCTCAGGTTCTGCCGTACCGGACCTTCTTCTACACTGGCAGCCTCTCCCAGCAGCACGCTTCAGAACTTCAACCCGGCTGCCTCAGCTCAGCTACATCCAACAGTAACCCGAGGGGTCACAGACCGCAGGGGCCCGCTGCCCCTCTCACTATCTCTATAGCCTTCTACCTTCTCCTCTGTTATGTGACCGGCACGAACTCAGTGGTCGGTACCGCTCACTACAGTACATTTCTCAAGGAGCCTACTGTAAAATGTTGAGGTATCTTGTACCTCCTGAGATTTCAATGTCCTTGCTGACTACTGTACTTTTACCCCATACATTCTCCCGAGGTAATGGCTGCGTACTTTTACCCACTACCATGTAATAGTTTAATACCTTTAGTTACTTTACAGATGTCGCGCACTGCTCGACCTCGTGAAATACAATCATACCGTCGCTCAATCAGACTTTAGTTCCACCTGGAGTAATCCGCTCACCCCTGCCAGTCACCAAAGTCATTCAAACTAGCTGCACCTTTACCTAGCTTGGAGAACACTTCATGATCTATCATTATAAAACATATCATATATATTATTCTGAAATGGACCAATCTGCACAATGACTACTTTTACTGTCGCTACTTTCACTATATTTTGATACTAATACTTTTCTACTTTTACTTGAGTAAGATTTTAAATGCAGGACTTTTACTGTAACAGGGTATTCCTACACTCTGGTACTTCTACTTTTATTCAAGTACAAGATCTGAGTAATTCTACTTTTACTCAAGTACAAGATATGTGTACTATTGCCACATCTGGAAGAGACTAACAAATAAAGCTGTGAGCTGAGAAGTTGTTGCTATGGAGACGAGCGGGTGCGTTGAGACATCCTACAGCTCCTTCATCTGTCCTTCTTGTTCCTGTATTTCTGTAGACAGGACCGGGACATAGAGCCTGAGGACTTCCAGCGGTACACAGAGAAGGTGCAGACGTCCCTGCAGGACTGCCCCGTCCAGCGGCCCCCTGCTGCTCTGCTGTCCAGGCACAGGGAACATAGTTCTAGAGCCAGACAGAGCATGTCACAGAAGGTAGGACCGAAGAGTGCTGGACAACTGTCATTCTTCATTTTGTTGCTATGATCTGTGTCATCCTGACATTCAAAAAACCCTCTCATAGGTCAGCAGGGAGTCCAGCCTCCCCCTGGGCCTGATGGAACTGAGGAGTGGTGAGCAGGAGCCGTCCGAGCTCAGTATGGAGACCTGCTATCTCTCTTCAAGCCCAAGGGCAACCCGTCAAGCCTTCCACTACGGTGGCATCGCCAACAGCAGGCAGCACCTCACAAACCTCCCGGAGTCCCTCTCTGAAAGGTTTTTAAGGAACAGAACCTACCTCAGGGTCACAAGTGTTCACAGCTCTTTCTTTCTGAACACAGTGCTTAATGCGACTATCTTCTCACAGGTCCCACTTCTCCTTGTCCCTGAAGACCAACTCATCGTTTGGCCTCATCTTTTATGTATCTGACGTCCAAGAGGACAACTTCATGGCACTGTTCCTGGCCCACGGGAAGCTCGTATACACTTTCAATGCAGAAGAGCAAAGAGTCAAAATCAGGAGCGAGGAGAAATACAATGACGGTGCATGGCACAATGTAAGTGTGCCGTCAAAAGTGAGTGGATGCATGTTTAGCCATGAAGCTGACGACCTCCTCTCTTCTCCTGTTGCAGGTGGTTTTTATCCGTGATGGGATTATGGGCCGGTTGATTATTGATGGGCTCACAGTGCTGGAGGACAGAGCTCAGGGAAGCAATGTCTCCTGGCATGTCAGCAGTCCCCTGTTCGTGGGAGGGGTTCCTCCTGGGAGAGCCCAAAAGAATATTCAGGTATGGATGCAAGTTTTTGTTGAAGAGATTAAACCATGAACACAGCGTGGGTCATTTGTAGCATGAAAATTCAATCAAGTTCTCTTGCACCGAATAAAAAGGCTAACCTTTGACAAGTCTCTCTAAATTATGACCCATTGTGTCTACCGGACATATATGGTTATACTGGCAGACATCCAGACACCCAGCTGTGCTCAGCTCAGGCTGCTCTACTCGTGTCACTCGGTTATTTTTGGAAAACACGTGATGGCCGGCTGATTACGACATTTCCGCATGGTTTTCAAAGTAAGAGCATGATGTTTTTGTATTATAATGAACAGCGGAACGTTAGATGCATTCTTTATCACCATCATCATCATGTTATAGTGATACAGTTAGTTTGTGTTAGTTTATTGGTTCAATTCAGCATATATCGAGCACATTCGTATGCATTGTTGTTGAAGTACAGGCTACCCCACTTTCGGGTCCCGGGGGAGCAGCAGGCAGCGAAGCAGCCCAGAGATAACTCTTTCTTCATTGTTTTCGTGTATTCAGTCAAGCAGGTCAAAGTTACAAAGCACTTCACATCTTATTAATCGGCCTAGTTTTACCTTACCAGTGCAGTGGTAAGGTGAGTTTGCAAATCTTTTAAATGCATTTGTGGATGGTGTTTTACATTTACAAATCACATATTTACAAACAAATTATTTTTATGTTCACACAAATAATTATGAGATATATTTAAGCCCATACGCTAGCCTCTTTAGCTCATGCTAAACATCAGCAATTTACGCTTACTTGTAATTGCTTAAATGTAACAACATTAGCATAAATAAATAAGAGTCATGTCTGATTGAGTATTGTTTCATACCATATCCATCTTAGTTAGTTTACTTTAGCCACCTCTGGAAATTGTCATAGATTACTGTATTGGGTACAACCCTTTGGATGTGTTTTATTTCCTAATTATTCAACTATTTATTTGTAAGAGAAACCGACTTTTGGGTAACCAGGGCCTCTATTTGAGTGACAGCTATGAAAGGGGGACACAGGGGGGATGACAGGCCCAGTATATGTGATGTCAGCTCTACCAACTGAGCTACTGTACACGAGGGCCCTCCCTATGAGTTTATAGACTAACCAGTCTGAAATTGGTCCCCATGTGTTTCCCTTCAGAGAAACTCTGCATACAGCTTCACCGGCTGTTTGAAGAACCTGCAGCTCGATGGCCAGTGGCTGTCCTCGGTGACAGAGACTTTTGGGGTCACCCCATGCTTCGAGGGACTTTCTGAGGCGGGAACATTCTTCTCAGAGGAAGGAGGATACGTCCTGCTTGGTAAATTTATAGTACTTTTAAAAAATGTAATACAAAAGACATCTTAGTTGTCACATTGCATACATGTAAAGTTTGCACAGGGTTGTTTTTGTGGAAACACCATGTACATTGGGCAGAATCTATTTTTAAACTAAACATCTGGTATATTACAGGGCGCATTAGATTTCCTTCTGGAAAACTCAAAGCCCCTCTAGCTGACAGACTGAGAGGCTGATAACTACAGCTCAGTGAGGTAAAGGACTCTCTCAGTGTTTAGATAGTTCACTTTAGTCTAAGTTATCTCAGTGGGTCTCAAACGTTTTGATCACAATTTATGTAAACACATATTTCCAAGGCACTCCTTTACAATTATTGGGACAAACAGGTTTGAAATCATTTCAATGTATACTATAGGACAGTAAACCAAAATTATTGTTTAAAACTGGAGGGATACAAAAATTGCTAAATTACTAAATAAATGTTTACTAGGTAAAATAAGATATGAATGAACAACAAAAATAAAATGTGTTCCATTTATTTGTTATTGGCTATGGTAGGCTATTGGTTATGTTCACATACTTATTTGATTATTAAAATGTAAACCGATCTTTTTCGTATGGGTGTTTTATAGTTGTACCCCCATATCTAGCCTCTAGTAATTGTGTGCTCAAAGTGCACCAGATTGAAGCATTTTACTTTAAAATGTTCAAACATTTATTTCCGGGTGGTGATGTCCACCCTCCAATTCAAACATGTTCATACAATACTGAATACATTTTGAAGTCTTTTTGATGTAAATTACCTATGTCAATAAGTTTCTGTTTTTGTAGTGTATTTGTCTTTTGTAGAGATTTTTCATTTATTCTTTATATATTCCATAGGGAGGGAGGGGGGGGCGCCAGCTAAAATCTCGCCTAGGGCATCAAATTGGCTAGAACCGGCCCTGCATATACATAGAGAGAGATTAGTAGGGTGAGGGAACATGATACCCTCACTGCAACTGTGGTGAAGTAGTGTATCTGCTGAGGAGGGAGGGCAGCAGGTGGGGAATAAAAAGCCCCTAGGAACTAGTGAGCTGATCTGCAGCTGTTGAACAAGAGAGTCATTTCACACGTGCACCACAGAGAAACAGGGCTGATTCTATAAAAATGGGAAGCCCTGAATCATCAATCAAGGGAACCTCCGGCCCTCCGGGCCGTATACGGACCGCGAGACCATTTAATACGGCCCTCGAGGTAATTCATAAACACACGCACAAAATAAAAAAATTAAAAGAAATCTAGACCGCAAAAGAATTAAACAAGCGAGTGCCTGTTTTTCCTGGCCAAGGTCAGGGTCCTTGAACACAACACGAGCCTAACGTGTCATCGCCTGGTATATGTCTTGTCTGACAGGGGTGTAGGGTGTAGTGCTCATGGAGAGCACCAGAACGCCACTCCGGCAATTCAAAAATTGCAGTACCCATAAGGAGCTGTACACATGCCGCAGTTTTTGCGTGGCTGTGTCTCTAGTTGTAAGCCCATTGGCGATCCGTTCATCTGTCATACTGATCATACACTCAATAACTTTGTTGTTATTAGCATCTGGTTAGCTAGCTATGCTAACGAATATAAGAAGCTTTTTCTACCACCAGTGAGGCAAAGGCACATCTTTATATGATCATTATTTTGTAAAAAAAATAAGAGAATAAAGTAAACAGGTATAAAATACTATATGACAG
>NW_011338488.1:507425-519395 GCF_000735185.1 Notothenia coriiceps
GGGGGGGGCAAACTGGGTGAAGTACTGGAGGAAACATTTGGTATCTATAAACTACATTATCTTGTATTAGACAAGCCTGATCCCTAGAGTGAAAACATGACCACAAAATAAAAGGGTTCCCAGAGAGGATGACCTTATGACACAAAGCAGAAGGGGCTCCATTACCCATATGTCAAAAATATGTACAGGAACTTTTGAGCTTGCCTTTTCAAATATATCAAGTCATGTCAAGATTACAGTATTTATAGCCAGATACCACAAACATTGTCTCAGTGGGCTTTGAAGGCCAAAGCAGCAGCAGTTCCTGACCCCGACCAGGCACTTAAAGGAATATAAGCTATGTCAAGAGAAGTTGTTGGCCAGTACTGAATGAGAAATGTCAAAGCTACACAAACACATGCCTGAGAGGATTTAGTGGGCTTTGTGAAGAGTCTAACGTGCACAGTTTCATAAATGTGTACTTAAGGTGACATGGTTTGGCACTGGTACATTTTGAGTTTCCATGTTTCCATAACATGTATTCTTCCAGAGGAGTGGAATGAAAATATATAAAATACAAATTATAGGTGATTATTGTACTAACTTTATATATTCAATATAAATTATTTAAAAATAAATTAAAGCATAAGGTATTGCCTTATTTAAACCTAGCCTTTTATACAACGTGAAATACAAAACATACATTTCCTTACAGACACACACTTTTCAGTTTTGTCTATATTCTGAAGGTTTTCACAACAGGATTTGTTCAAAGCCTGATAACATTTAACATCTCTAAATATGGCATAGACATTTTTTATTGGCTTTAGGAATATGATAGGTCCAAAAAATCCCATGACTTTGATATTCAAACAAAAATAAACACGAATTTTGTAACAGTACTGGCTTCAAATCATAGCATCATAAAAAATACCTTTACACCACAAACCTTTAAATCCAACAGAAAAGTTTGGATCTTTTTATTTTTGTATTCATTTTGTGCAGATTTCTGATATTATTTTTTGATTTCAAGATGTATAATACATCTATACATTGAGACCAAGGAGTCAGGCACAAGCCAATGTCAAAAACCTGGGTAGAAACTCAAGTTCCCTTGTGATGTGAATACTTTTAGTTCTCTGGCGCCATCATCAGGTCAACACTTTGGGGAAAACAAAGTAAAGGTGATTAAACTTGGTAGTTTTCTATTTAAAAGTAAAATGTATTTCCAACAACTACCAAAAGAGTTGTGCCCTAGTTGTCCAGTGTAGTTATACAATCCCAAAACTCAATCATTTTCATAAAAATTATGATTTATCATGAAGATATTAATGTGAAATATAGAAGAAGGTGTGTCCTACTTTTCCAAGGTATTAATGATGCTGCATTTATTGTTGTGTCACTGGATCACTTGACATGTAAGTTGAGAAAAATCAAGACCAATTAGTAAAAGATAGCTATTTAAAAAATAATGTTCCTATTAAATAGAAGAGGCCCTAAAATGTGAAACAAGAAGTGAAACCTGTGGTTAAAACTGAAGGTTCAAAGTCGGGCAGTTTGTGTAACTGAGCTAAAAGCATTCAGACAGAAATCTTTCGAATATTCAAAATAAAACTACCTTCACAGCAGTAGTTTTGCCCATTATTATAAATAACATCAAATTTTTTCCCCTTTATTTATTCAAGATCATAATGAACATCGTACATTTTGTATACACAAATGTTCACATCAGGGGTAGACATATCAAGTAATAAAACATTTCATAAAAGACAAATAGTTTAATATTTCGAATTAGATAATTTGGTTGAATACAAAATTCGTTATAATTGCCTTTTTATTGACTGTTTTTAATAGTGCTACTATATTGTTTTGGATTATTGGTAAAAATGTTTACTCTTTTTATGAATAAGACATTTCATAAAATATAATATATAAACTGTACGAAAAATGTAATCTGCGTCCATACGATCACCTTGGAAGTATGTAAAATGTCTCTATCCTGGAGTTGTGCTGTTTGTCCCGTTTTGCTTTTAAAATATTCTACCTTATGCCAAATATTTATTTGTCATAGAATGAATGGCAAATACTTCCTTTTCCTGTTTTACTGTACAATACTATTGAATATCCAGTGTAAATCTTTGCAGTGTCTTTATAAATCACACCTCTTCTCTTTAAATTCATTTCTCAGGTGAGCGTCACCTTTGGACTCTGATGTCATGACGCTTCCTGTGTGCATGACAACAGCAGCGCCTCCACTGCCAGCAGTCTGTTGACTCGATCAATGTAACGCATGCTGCCCTTTTCTTTCCCTTTTTTATCCAAGTTTTATGAAGCGGCAGTTAACCAGCCATGGTTCCGAAGAAGCCGCACGCATTGTTGCTGTGGATGCTGGTCTGCTCCGGCGGCTCGACGGAGGCGATCGAGCCCATCAGCACCAGCATCGCGGTGGGCATGGCCGCGGCTCTCACCGGGTTTTTAGCTACCTACCCGAACATTTTCTACTACTTCAACGAGTGCTGTCGACCCGAGTGGATTTCTTTAAACAAGACAGGTAACAAACTGGTATTCGGCTAACACATTAGCAACCATTTTGTGTGGTCTTGTGAGGAACTAAACTATAATATAGATAGATTGAAAGATACTTTATTAATCCCAAATGATTTGGTTACACCAGCAGTGTACCAGCATTACAGGTGTTTGAAAACAGAGTTACACATATGTAAAGATGCAATAATATGCATATGATAAAATAAACTTTTGCAGCAAATAACAATTTAGCCTACATTAGCAGCAAGTATATACACATTTACAATATAAAGGACATATATCAGACGTATCTAAGTAATACACAATAAAAGAACATATTGAATACATTGAATACTCTACTCATTAAGCTAAATAATAATAATAATAATAATATCAGCGGATAGTTTGACGTTAGTCGCATCTCTCACATCATACGTTAGCTAAACAAGTAGCTAATCCGCACTAACGTATTATGTGGCCAACTGTCATACTTGTTATATCTATTTAACATCCTTATTAAACGTCTCAAACATTTCTTATGTGATTTGACCAGAGCTTGTGTTTGTCGCATGATTATGACGTTTGAGGAAGTGGTCCGTTGTAAGAAGCTAGTAAGCTACAGTTAGCTTGTTAGCCTAGCCTGCTGGTGTAGCGCGGTTTGCACAATGCTATTATGATTGTTTTAACGCAGAACAAACACTAATGTCCGGGAATACGCGTTTTTGACGATGAAAGCGACACACTTGTATTTGTTGTTGCATGTTTTTTTGTCGACCAGTGTTCTGGTGAGCACATTTGAGCCGTTCTCAACAGCGCTGGTTTTGGGTATCGGTGCTACTCTGGGGCGGACTATCTACAATTATTTACATGAAAGTTGCGAACCTAAATGGATAGCTCTAAATGCAACAGGTAAGCATGCACATTTGTATATCATTTGTTTTTATAACTATCCGAAGGAACAACCTTTTCTAATGTTGACTATATTAAAATTAACGTGCAGCCCTGATGATAATGTAAGTGAGTTTTTGTATCCTCAAAACCGGGGGAGGGGTTCAAATATTCCCAAATCTAATTCTAACAATAAATAACGTTGTCTGGAAGACCTTAAACACAATTTAAGTTCAATATTACATTCAGGTGCTGGGTTTTATTGTGGGGGTTGGTCACCTCGTCTGACTCAAAGGCCACATCAGCAAAGTGGTGCACCTTACGCAAATAGTGCACTTTAAAAGAGGTAGACATTTTTAAAATGTATATTGTTAGAATTATAATTTCCCTCCGTGATATAGTGGAGTAGAAGTGTTCAGTAGTATACAATGGAAATACTAAAGTGTAGTAGTAGTAGTAGTAGCTTTACTGCAGCTTGATAACCATTCCTAATAACATTATTGTTGTTGCATTCGTTTTCAAGCTCATGTTCGGATCTCGATAGGCCTGTCACGATAATTAATTGTGTTGGACGATAAATTTTTCTGGAAATTATTGCGATAAACGATAAGACCATTTTAAGACCATNGGGAAAGCCCCGTGAGCTTCTCGCTGTAGAGTGAACATGGAACACGCTATCTGTTGTTTGTTTATATCACGCAGTCTGTTCTTCTTCTCTCCGTTATCACGCAGTCTGTCTTCTGTTGTTGCCTCTTTTGAATGACGAACACACACTACCGCCACCTGCTGGTAAGGAGAGTTATTGCCACTCACGCATGAGCAGTTCGTACGTGCTTCTTGGCCGTCGGCTGAAGTCTTTGCGGTGTGTTCCAGTGCGACACATGGTCAAGACGCAGAGACGTGAGGCGACGTTCCGTCTTTAGTGTCAGTTTGGTGTGTAAGGACCTTAAGGGGTGTGTGTGAGAGGTTTGTGTAAGGTGTGTGTGTGTATGTGTGTGTGTGTAGGCCTGTCACGATAATTAATTGTGTTGGACGATACATTTTTCTGGAAATTATTGCGATAAACGATAATATTGTCGGCACCGTTTTAAGACCATTTTAGACATAATGATAATATATAATAATAATTCAAGTACATCCTTTCAAACATAACTTTTTATTGAACATTCAACATTGCAAATGAAATGTGAAATAATATTAAAATATATAAATTATATATAATAAATAAAACAAATTCATTAAATTATAATAAATTAATTAAATCGCACACAACCAAAACAATAAATTAAATAGAGTCAGGCTGGAAAACAGAGCTCTCTCTCTCATTCATATATATATATAAATAAATAAATATGAGCACACATTATCTCACAAGCAAAAAAAACCTCCTTAAAACAACAGTCAAGTGTACAGTCCACTGTTAAAGACCCAGATGCCTCAACAGGCCATATCCAAATCTGTTTTCGAGCAAGGAACACCAACATGTTTGCATTGTCGGGCGGGGACTCTCCATCTCCAGCAGCCGTGTTTGCTCCCAGCTGGAAAAACGGAATGGGGTGGTTGTGTTTTAGGTGGTTTAAAATGCGTGGTATTGCCTGCTTTTGTCGCTACCTTTTTTAAACCAATGCGACACACCGCCCGGCTCATTCAAGTCCGTAGGTTCGCCTCGTTGATTTGGTTTGAATCCAAAATACTGCCACACCGGAGAATCGAGATGTGTAGTTAGGTTTTGTAACCAATTCCATTTCACTTTAAATTCCCCGTGAGTAAGTCACACGTTGTCTCCCGCTTGTCGCTATATTATTAATTTGGCTGCTACGCTGCTGCACGTGCACGCGGAGTGTCTCTGACCTGGCTGTGTGTCAGCCCCGCCCCTCACAGCGCGCCTGGCAGCCACAGCGCTCCAGGCTAAAATGCTGGTCACATCTTTATGTAAACGGCAATTTATCGAGCTCAGAAAAGTTATCGAGTCCATTTTTATTTATCGTACGATAAGTCAATTTATCGATTATCGCGACAGGCCTGGATCTCGATTATATTAAACACCATGATAAATGTCAGCCTTTTTCCAGTCACTAATCGTGTTGATCCTTTCCAGGTCTCAAGGTTGACCTGGACAGGAAACTATACGGACAGCACATAGCGTCACGCATTATCCTCAAAGCTGTGAGTGGATTCATGAGCAACGACAACCCAAAGAAGCCCTTGGTGCTCTCACTGCACGGATGGACCGGCACAGGGAAGAACTTTGTGAGTCAGCTGATTGCTGACAATGTTTACAAAGAGGGAATGGACAGCAGCTTTGTTCATATCTTCACGTCTGAACTCCACTTCCCACATGCGAGTCAACTTGAAACCTACAAGGTATGAGGACAAATCCAGATGAGATAGAATCCAGTTACTTTAAATTAACCCAGTGACATTCTATGGTCTTTCATATCAACAAGCTACATTTTCTCCTCAGTCTCAGCTGCAGCAGTGGATCAAAGGAAATGTCACCAACTGTGCACACTCCATGTTCATCTTCGATGAGATGGACAAGATGCATCCCGGCTTGATTGACAGCATAAAGCCGTATCTGGACTACTACGACAAGCTGGATGGAGTTTCTTATCGGAAAGCCATCTTCATCTTCCTCAGGTGAGAAGCTGAAAGCACTCCCCTATTCTGACCTGTAAGACATTTTGATTTGAACCATAGAAATGTATCTATCAATCAATGCTTGTCTCTTTGTAGATACAAATTAAAAGAAAGAACTGAAAAGCTAAATGTATGCGCAATAATTCAGTGATATTAAATGAAATTCCAGCAGGATTTTGATGTGGTATTATATACTCCGGTTCAACAACATTTCATCGATGATTTAAGAGTTGTTTGGATTTTGATAGCTTTGTTCGTTATTCTCACGTCCAGGAGAGAAGCCTTAAAAAAGGAGACTAATGGAGTCTCTGAGAAGATTCAAATGGGTACTTTAATTAAAATGGCGCGGTAATGTTACAAGCAGAAGATGGTTCAGAGAGAGAGAGAGAGAAAAGCTCCCTCTCGTAGTGCTGGCCGAGCAGAAGAGAGCCCACAAGCATTCGTCCTTCCCGCTTGCTGGCTGTTCGCTCCTCCTCTCTGGGGGCTGTGGTGACGTAGGAGACTTCCCCCTCGGTCTTCTGTGTCCGATATTGCGTTAAACAGAGGATTTCGACATTTTACATTCATTGCTTACTTCCACATGCCTCTTCTCCTCCTTATCTCTTTCATAACTTTATATGTAATACATTTTAACGGTGTCAATAGCCACTTTAATGATACTGATGACAATTGAGACTTTATTGCATCAGTAGGCATGTTGGGACTACAAGCTAGTATTTACATCATGCAAAATCAACAAACTAGTGACACTTAAATGTGTGTTTCAACTTTTCAAGCAGTGTTTTTTTTTATTTATTTTTTTAACGTTGAATGTTTCTGAGATTCACTGAAGAGAAAACAGATTTGAAATCGTTTTTCTCTCAAAGGAAGTTCTAACACGTTTCCTGTCGTTGATCCTTCTCTTAGTAATGCTGGAGGGGAGAGCATCACGCAGACGGCTTTAGACTTCTGGAAAGCAGGACGAGATCGAGAAGAGATCGAGCTGAAAGATCTGGAAACATTGCTCTCTCTAGCGGTTTTCAACAACAAGAAAAGTGAGTAGAAACACAGATAAATGCACCTCATTGTTTGTGGTCTCACATCACACAAAAGTCTTTTTTTTATAAAACAGCGCAACACTGTGCATGAACCGTTAGAGCCCCAATCATTATCATTCAGAAACTAAGTTTTCTAGTTTCATAGATTCTACTTCTTCTCTAAGTATCTTTTAATCTCCTCTTCTAGGTGGCCTGTGGCATACAAGTTTGATTGACAAGAACCTGGTGGACTTTTTCGTCCCGTTCCTTCCTCTGGAGTACCGACACGTGTTGCAGTGTGCCATGGCCGAGATGATAGCCAGAGGACATCAGCCGGACCCGAGCGTGGCCGACCAGGTGGCCCGAGACGTGGTCTACTTCCCCAAAACAGAGAGAGTGTTCGCTGTAAAAGGCTGCAAGACGATAGAAAGCAAGCTGGACTACTACATATGATGTCAGCAACTCTTAGACGCTGTGCTCGATCACTATGTGCACTTTTTAAAAAGACAAAACTCTCAGCCAAAGGACTACAGAGAGGGAGTCAGGCTGATGGAGGAGGATTCTCTGTCTGGCCTTGTGGTCATGTTGAGGATTTCAGCAGGCCTTCTCAAATGTTCCACACTGAATTCTGAGGCTGACGAAGGACAACAGCACCAGAATAATAACACTGGAAAGCTCTCCTTTGTAAATGATTTAAGGAGCTTGATCTCCTCTTCATGTCTCACCACAGAGACCTAAAGGTGCTGTCGTTTTCCTGAGAGCTTCTTAAGGACTACGGGGTCCTTCCGTCCGTGGCTTTTTTTATGTGTACTGGAAAAACCTGCCTTAATTCTTTTCAATTTCACAATTTATTTTTATGTTCGATCAGTTATTTTACCCATGTCCACTGTACTAGTTTGTCAACAATCCCATCTGGCCTTGGTCACTATTCTAAAAAGAAACGCATAATGCACAAGACTGTTTATATTTATCATATTAAATCGAACATGATTTCTGTAATGTGCAGCCCCTTTTAATATCTAATTTAGTTCATGTGATTCGTATGAGTAATACGCACTGTTTATTACCAGATTGACTCCATGCATTTGGACACTGTGTATGAACTCGGGAGGATAGGACACACAGTTTTACCAACATTGGATTTTTTTTAACTCTTAAAATTGGATACAGTTTAGATTCCACATTTCAAATGATATTGTATATCAAAGTTGATTGAGCTGAATTTTAAATCAAAAGTAATTAAAAAGAGGTTTCTTACCAACCCCAATTCTCTATTATAATGTATAGTTATGAAATCGGAGCAAGTCATACATTGTTGTGGAAGAAAATGTTCAAGTTGGTTTCTCAAAATCTGACTATTTAAAAAAAAAAAAAAAAAGATGACATTTTGTCTATAATTGCTCACAATGACATGCAGGTGAAGGATCTTTTTATGGACTGTGAAAAGAACATTGTTTGTTTTAGTGGATGGAAAGCCGACACTTGCTGAGTTTCTCTGCTGTAAACACACCGGACAAACAAATCACAAATAAAACATGAACTTTTCTTGGTGTCAACGTTTCTTATGCATGAGGGAACAATCAAAAGAATGAGCTATCTGTTAATTGGCTTTTTTACTGAGTAAAGGAACCAAAACACCAGAGCGGTTTCCTTTCTAATATGCATGAACATTTGAAGTTACATGAAAAAACTGCGGAATATATTTGAGAGTATACTGTGATTCTGAAAGAAGCCACATAGCTGTTTATTTGTACAGAAAAGCAAAAAGAATCAGTATAATGTTCATGTGATACTTTTTCTTCATACAATGTACCACACTTTATTAATCCAGGGTGTCCACGGGGTCTTAAAAAGTATTAAAGTTGATAAATCAATTTAGCGAAAATGAAGGCTATTAAAAAGTATTAAACTGCATTTTCCAAGGTATTACATTTTGTAGCTTGTTTTCAATAAGTGTATAAATTGTCCAAAGAGGTTGTATTCTACTGTCTGCCTGAATGTAATCATTGCGTAGGTGTGTAGTGTGATTCTGTGTAGTTTATTTATGGCATCCCGTTGGGTTTGACGTCATCTGAACAGCAGACATCACACGCTCGATAGCGCGCGAAGGTCCGTTTACGCCGGTTGTTAAACAACATCGTTATGGGGAAATGCAAGTCTGCGTCCAAAGGGTTGGAAGATAAGGAGGAAGGACAATCAATACTGCATATAGTCAATGTGAGGTAAAGTGTGTCGCCAAGGTAACCGGTTAAAACTCGAAGTGGCGATGAGGTCTTAAAATGTATGGAAAGGGTCTTAGTAGAAAAGGTCTTAAAAGGAATTACATTTGACTTCAGGATTCCTACATATACCCTGTAATCATACATTTCTCTTCCCTTTTAACGCATTTCAGAATCCTGAAGTCAAATGTAATTCCTTTTAAGACCTTTTCTACTAAGACCNAAACTGCCTTCAAAATAAAAGTGTTTACTCGGTCAATAACAAATATACCTAAAAAACACACCAAACATATTCATATATACTGGAGCTTAAATTAAGAAATATGTACTATATAATGTGATCAATAATAATTTAAAACAAACTACGTATAACTACCACATTATAACTGAGTGAATGTAAAATGTAAGTATACAGTTTTGAAGACATATCTGACATTTCCACTGGGTGACAAATTTCAATTGATGTTGACACCATCTCACAACACTCCTAACATAACATTACTTTCTGAAACACAATTTAAAATGTATGCTGTTTAAAATCTCAAATTAGATCTATTGTCCATCTATATATTGATGATTATTTAATGGAAACTGTCCATAATCAAAGAGTCATTCGAAGTCAATCAAAGACTTATTTCACTCCAGGGTGATAGCAGGACAACCCATCTAGTCACTCAGAGAATATCAGGACAATCTGATGTAAAGTTTGAAAAAAAAAGACCTTTAAAGTCTCATATATGAGCTATCATCCCTCTGTTTTTAGATAAGAATAAAACAAAAACTATCCACTATCAAAGACTTATTTTACTTTAGGGTGATAGCAGGACACCCCATCTAATCACTCAGAGAGAATCAGGACAATCTGATGTACAGTTTCAAAATAAAAGACCTTTGAAGTCTCATATATGATCTATTGTCCTTCTGTTTGTATCCAACAGTTAAAATGTTCCAATTATATTGAACCAGAATTGTCCCCCTTTTTTCTTTAACAGTGAAGAAAATTGGATATGTTAATGATATATTGACCGCAAAACTAAAAATTCCCCCGGTTTTAATTTAGAAAATCTGGTCACCTTATGTTAGCTGGCAGTGAGGCATGTACCTGTCCATCAAATTGACCACACCCTAATTTATGCAAACACTTTAAGACCTAATATAAATAAAAAGGTTGCGTTATAAAACAATTCACTCAACAATTAATAATCATGAAGGTGGAATTGAAGTATATCCCAAATAATTTGTATTGCATCCAGGGGTAGAAACATGTTTATTTTTGCTGTAAAGTTGGGCATTTCAACATGGGGGTCTATGGAAATTGGCCGATAGTCATCGCCTGTCGGCCAATATATGAACTGCAGGATGTGGCACTTCCTTACTTGCCTCCCGGCTCTGCCCCAGAGTGTGCCGCTTGGCCCAGACATGCAATAAAGAGAACTGAGCACCAGCCTCTTCAGGTGACACGTCCTTACTAGCTGAAGTTATATTGTTAATAACACAACAGTAGCACTGCAGGTAATGTTCATCATGTTTACAGCCAAACGCTGCTGTGGCAACACTATATAAACTCTCGTAACAGTAGCTGAAGCATTTGAGAAGGTGTTTTGAGAGGACAGTCATTATTAAAAGCCATAAACAATGCTTATTCTAAGTGTTAGTTCCAGTAACTAATGCTGTCATTGTCCTGGCTTGGGGTGTCTTCATTGTTCATCCTGTCAGGATAAAGGTTAAGCTCTTAGGTCACTAGATAAATCTGGTGCAAATAGAGCTCATCCCTCTCTTTTCAGATCTGTCTCATTGTACCTATTTATCTTTCTAATTCCAACTAATGACCTAATCCACTCTTGGAAACACGTGCCACGATTCATCTGTATATCAATCCTTCTGTAAAAAAAACACGTCATTTCTGTGTGAAAGTGTACTACCCTCACAGTTTGAAAAAAAATCCTCTGCTAGTGCTTTGACTGACTCAATCTGTCGCTCCCTTAATTGTCTTCCTGACACACTGCTACTTGTCGTGATTTAAATTGTCTAAATTAGCCGCATTTTGCCTCATCCTTAAATGCTGAAAGCTGTGTGTGTGTGTGTGTGTCCAACCAAGTCTCACGGTATTTTGTGTTATGGTCACGACATTTAATCTATTGATTCGTGTTCACCAACACGATTTCCCCCTTTTTTTCGTGTCACACAGAACGATTTTAAAAGTAATGTATTTCTATTGGTAGTATGTTTCGTGCCTGCAGCACGTCTTTTTGTCCGGTCGGGGTCTTGAAGCTGTGTGGTTCATAAAAATATGTTCTTACTCAATATCAAGCCAAGATTATTGTTTTTCTTTTAAATCGTATAATGTCTGACTTTTTTTGCCGTCCGCGAGGAAAATAAATGGGGCTCAGAGCCTCAGAATATTGAAATCTAAATGTTTTCTGTCGCTATCTTGATTTTTGACACCAGAAGGTAAAGCTCAGTACAACTTATAGAGGAGGAAAATTAGGTGAACAAAATGCTACAATTAAATTCCATTAATTAAAACACACTGCAAAAGTATTTGAAAAAAACACAGTGGTAAAGCGGTCTTTCATGACCGAAAGAACGAGATTGCGGATACAAGCGGCCGAGATGGGTTTTCTCCGCAGGGTGGCTGGTGTCTCCCTTAGGGATAAGGTGAGAAGTTCGGTCATCCGGGAGGGACTCAGAGTTGAACCGCT
>NW_011338488.1:519440-542487 GCF_000735185.1 Notothenia coriiceps
ACATGTACCAATGAACACCAAACCTAGTCCCTGAGGTAAGGAAGACCACTTTTGTCACCTAGACACGTCGTCGACGGGTGTTTCTCCTCCCCTGAACCTGTACTTCTCGTTGTCGACAACCGAATCTCTCCATTCGTCATTATCCTTGCACAAGATACTGGTTTCGAGGAAAGTATTATATATCCAAATTAAAGGTATAGTGTTATTACTATGTAAAGTGTTCTTTCGGGTAAAAGACGACATTTAAGTTATTTATCCATCCGATCAATTTTATAGGTTTACCTTTCCGGATAACGAATAATGTAAGACTTAACATTATTGAATTGTTCCGGATTTGACGTTTTTCACAGGGTGTCAGAGATGTAAAGTTTCCCCTAGTTCTGTCTAGTCTTTTCCAAATCCGGAGGTCTTCGTTGGTGTCATCTGTCTTTCCCGGTTGTTACTTACTTACTTCACATTTGTATCAGTAATTTACATATATAACATCACTGGAATTAAATTTGTCATTATAACAAGACACTGCGAGTCTATCTACAGGACAATAAGACTAAGTCAAGGTAAGTGTTCTTTCGAGAAACAAACAATGTGTAGAATACTCCCCTGTGATTACTATAATATACTCCATTATCTACACTTTTCCACTAAGACAATAAATAATACAGACTAAAAAAGTAACACGTAATTAAGTATCCATACAACTATGGTATGACTCAAGTGGCGTTTCCTCTCTAAAAGGAAGTGGTTGTGGAGTAGTCGAGGTGGAGGGACGGTTCCTCTTGGACAAGGTCGTCGTGTCGGCTGTAAGGGACTTCGTCGCGACCTTTGTTGACACCTCTCGGATGGGAGCTGAATCTGTCCGTTTCGAAGTTCTGCCTTGACAGGGAGCAGATACTTTATTACTGTCAAGTCCCGAACGTCACACGACAATGAGACGAGGTCAGAAATAACTGTTGTTAGAGGTCCTCTGTAAGTGTCTCTGGACAGTCAGAAGATCCTAAGACCATTGGTGTGGGTACGATGCCGACTCCGTCTCTCCACGACGCAAAGGTGAGACTTTCTTTTGATTTCTTGAAAGAACTCCTGTCGGACTGTGTCTATTAGTCACTACAAGCGCGGATTAGCGAGCGGACCGTAGACACGTTTGTGGCAAGAATTGACAAATTAGGTTTGACTATTTGAAATAGTAGTCAGAGATACACCTTATAAACGTTATATAATATATACAATTCCAGTAAGTATGTATGAGTTGGTCTATTGTGTTCAGCTAAATCACATTTAGGTTTCACAGATTTCCTATAATAAGCACATCTCAGCCATTGTAAATAATGATTTACCTGATTGTTTGTATGCTGCTGGTGAACCTCTTGATGAGTCCTGTGATGTAGACAGAGTCGATGTTCCTCTTCTGCAGTTGGCTAAACAGCATGTCTACATGTGGCATGATCTTGTGGAACAATGTCAGGAAAAAGCTAAAAACTTCATCTTCCATCATTCTCACAAAGCCCCCGGCTTCTCTCACTGTTATGGGATCAAAGTCACCTGAGTCTCTGATTGTCTGGAAACACCTCAGGATGTTCTCCTTGTGCTCATACACAGTGTTAACAGCACGACTGTGAAAGTTCCATCTTGTTGTGGAAGTGCCAGGAAGTCTGTGTGCCACCACTTGATCCAGGATCGCAGTTCGCTTAAATGACCTGGAGAAAAATGCAGCAAATCCACCAAGGTCTGAAAAAAATGTTCTTATCTTGGGGATGTGGGATGTTGCCTGCTGCATAATGAGGTTCAGCTGATGAGCATAGCAGTGGATGTAGTGCGCACTACTGTACACATCCTTCACTTTCCGCTGAACTCCACCTTTAGCTCCCCTCATCACCGCTGCACCGTCATAGGCTTGGGCGATTAGTTTGCCCTGTTGTCCATCGGGGAGGATAGTGCCCAGCCTCTCCATCAGCGCGGTGGCAACTGTGTCAGCATTTGCATTCTGAAGAGGGATGAACTAAAAAAAACGCTCCTGGACGTTGTTATGCGGGTCAATGTAGCGTAGCACAAGCACTAACTGGCAGTGGGTGGAAATGTCAGTTGTCTCATCCGCCTGAATAGATAAATAACTGGCATTTTTTACTTCCTCCAGAATGTAGTCTTTACAAACTGATAACATGCAGTCCAAAAGTTCATTTTGCACCGTCTTTGAGGTGCCTTTGAAAACGGTAGCCGTTTTAAGGTGCTCCTCCAACACGCTATCTAACGAGGCCAGAAGATTAACTAAACCCCGAAAAACGCCGGGGTTGTCGGATGTGTCAGTCTCGTCGTGGCCACGCAAAGCTAGGTCAAAGCCCCCACAAAATGCCACACAATCAATTATTTTAGACAAGACGTGCCTATTCTTGTCCACTTCTTCATTGTGTTTTTTCAATGAGATCTTGTACCCTTGATCTAGCTGCGCGGCTATGTTAGCTTTGCCTAGCATAGCTAGCTTGAAGGTACTTGTCATATGTAACTTCGTGCACTCGTGCTTTTTAATTTTTTCGGACAAATGCTTCATATCGTTCACCCCCGTCACAGTCCACGGGCACATCGTATCTGTCCCCGGCTGTTTGAAGAGCAAGCATGGGAAACAAAAGACAGCATTCACCTGTTTGCATCCAGTTAGCCATGCCTTTCTGGTGTACCAGCTACGTGAGAAGCCTCGTTGATAGGTTTTGTTTTTTTCACGAGCTTGCTGCGATATATTCAAATCGGGTTGGTCCGGTCCAAGATCTTTTAGCAACTGTTTATCTCCCAAACTTCTCCTTTCGAAAGGATTGGAGATTAGCTCTTGAACTGAATTGGGTGGGGACAGAGGTCCGGAGATTCCACCTGCACACGAAGCCATCCTCTGCTCTAGTGCGTCACCCGGATACGAGTCACTGTCCAAACTACTGACAGATTGGACCAGGCGCTGACATTGGCGCCCGGTCAAAATCAGATTTGACGACGCTGATTGGCTGAAATTATGTTTCGCAACAGTCAGCTGCTAGTGGCTGCTGCTGCACTGGATGAAGGCTGATTTCTTAGCGCCCAGGCGAGAGAGGGTAATGATGTTGATACATGGGCAAGGCCAGGCAGGCAGGAAACATGTGACTTATCAGTAACTTTAGACATCGTAACACAATTTTAAACGAGATTGTATTGTAGATTATACATTTTACTGATACAAATTATATAATATTTACCTTTTTTATTAAAAATTAAATTAAAAATTAAAAATATATTTTTTTTATTTTTTTTATTTTATTTTTTTATTTTATGTGGGAAGAGGTGGGGCGGCGCCCCTAGCGCCCCTATGGACCGGCCGCCACTGGTTGTGGGACACCTGGAACACATCCTTCTCGTGGTGTAGATGACCCATAAGCGACAACAACAGTGATTCAGTGTCCTCAGCTGTTTAGTCTATCTATTGAATAATTATTACACTCTGAACTAGTTAAAACCTCGAGGAGGGTTCTTCAGAGTTCTCCAAATAAACTGCCAGTGTTTGCCATTAAGCTCCAGCTCTCCTTGTGTCTCTTTGAGTCCTGACTCCAATTGCTTCAGAAGTTTCCCCCACAAATGTCACAGTGTTGTCCAATTGGGTTTCGTCCATTTTTTCTTTCAGTGTGTTCTCTGTTCATAAAAATGTATTGTGAAATGTTTTCATCTAAATGTCTTGTCCATGCGTTCTGTTGTTCTAATCTCCACTCTCTCATGTTACTTCTGGTTCAGGTATACAGTCTATACACCAACTGTTTAAAAGTTGAGAATGAATCCCACCAAACTTACTGTAAAACACATCACACATTTGCACTTTGTGTGGGAAGTTGTATTAAGTTGACTTTCAAATGTAACTGCTCTAATTGGTCTAGATGTTTTTGTTATTTTGAGGTGTTTACTGCCCTTCCAAAACTCTCTAATTCACATTTGTACAGACTGAATTACCTTTTACTTCCACCCTGGAAATTAAAATGTGGCAGGGCAGGTTAGATTATTAATTATAATACACCCCTAAAGCCATAAACAAGAGAACAAACACATTTGGCAGTTTTAGTCTTACTGTGGTATACTTGTTAAATCATATAAGCCTTCCATCACACAAGACCTCAGGCTATCTTTAGACCTAAAGTCGAGCTGAGAAACTCTGAGGAAGCATTATATGAATTCATCCGTCAGTTATTTCTTCCAAACCGTAGCAGAGCTAAACAAACACATTTTTAATCCCTGTGTTTTGTTTTTCGTCACACTAAATAACCCCCGGGATGGAAATGTCAATCTGTTGGTTAGTTAAGACTAAAAATAGACTCAACAACTATTGGATGGGTTGCCTTGACAATTTGTACTGACGTTTTTGGTCACCGGAGGATCAATCCTTTGGTATGTCCCCAGGAACAGCACTGAATGCACTCTTCATTTTATGTTTCAACACAGGGGCGGACTGGCCATCGGGACATTCGGGACGAATCCCGATGGGCCGGTAGCCCGGTACCGAAGTGGGCCGGTCGGACCACTCAACTGCCCCACTCCGATCGGCCCACTTCGGTACAGGTGGAATTGTAATCAGCTTAATGCTTGGCCCATGTATACGAGTGAACGTGGATCGCTTTATTTAGTGATCGGATACGATCCGTAAACATTCCATGTAAACGGGGATATTGATAGGTTGTCAAACTTGTCAACCAGTAAAAAAAGAAAGGGTGGGGCTGAAAAAGCCAAAAACGAAAATTGCTACAGGAAGATGCGGAACATTTTCGAAAATCACAGAGCTGTTTATTAGAAGGGCTCCCGCTCCCAGTCGCAGTAATAAGGAGGAGAATGATGAACCACAGACCCGGCATATAATGACAGCAGGTGCAGTGTGCAGGGCTGTGTTAATTTATGTTACTGTTAGCAATAGCGTTAGTTGACTGAGAAAACTGTCAAGAAAGAAGTTTAGCGATGTTACGACTAGTATAATATGCCCACGGCTGTGAATGACAACCTGGACAGCCAGTCAGAAGCTAGAATGCCAACCTAGAGAGCCAATCAGAACCTAGAACGGGCTGCAGGGCTGGCAGACTATTATATTGTGCATAAAGTTAGATGCATTAGGATAGAGTCATATGCTCATGATATTCCAAGTTAAATTATATAATATTAATATTATAATTTTAAATAATATTAATATTCAATAATATTAATATTGAATAATAAGGACACAGAGATGTGTGGCCAATTCACTATTGCATTCATTTTAGTGATTGACATTACTGTGCATGATATTGTATTCCTTGAAGTTGGTTATTTTATACTGGACAAGTGCTCTCATGACTATTAGAATCATTTGTTGGTTAGACCACATGGCATTGATTGAATATCTGAGCTGCATGTGCATTGGCACTTCTTTTTGTTTACAGCCAGGCACAGGCAACCATTTTTGACTATACCCATTTTTGACTATACCGTTTGCAGACACGCTGAAAACGGTGTCCACCAAAAGTCCAGTCCAGTGTCTATGGAGTGTCCTTTTTATTTGGTATAGTTTGGGAAGATTGAAAATCGGTAGGGAAAGTCAGCTAAGTCGGTAGGCGGTAGAAACATGTCAAAAGCAGTAGACTACCGCCCAAATCGGTAGGGTTGGCAGGTATGCTTGTATTTCCCCATAACGATGTTGTTTAACAACCGGCGTAAACGGGCCTTTGCGTGCTATCAAGCAGTGAGCGTGCGATGTCCTGTTCAGATGACGTCAAACCCAACGGGATGCCATACATAAACTACAAAGAATCACACTACACACCTACGCAATGATCGCATTCAGGCAGACTGTAGAATACAACCTCTTTGGACAATTGATATACTTATTGAAAACAAGCTACAAAATGTAATACCTTGGAAAATGCCGTTTAATACTTTTTAATAATTTTTAATAGCCTTAATTTTCGCTAAATTGATTTATTAACTTTTAATACTTTTTAAGACCCCGCGGACACCCTGTATTTGGATCAGGCTGGAGCAGACGGGAGTTAGACTCTGACTCCGAAGGGCTTCTTTGCAACTCTGCAGAATCCTATGGGTGACGTCACGGACACTACGTCCATACAGTCTATGGTCTGGGCATACATGGACACGTGGAAAAAGAAAAAAAGCAACTGATTGAATAACCAAAAGATTTTAAAATTGATGTTGACACTCCATATTATGGCAATTGAGCTGTAGATTCTTATTTTACATGTTCCTCTTTTATTATGAAAATCCCAAGCCACTTCCTGTGCCTTAACCAAGAAGACATTTAATTATGCTTGAGGACAAACGTCTACAAAACACAATGGTCACAGTATTTGGAAGCTGAGACATATGACATCACCATGTCACACTAAGGTGTAATCAAGCCATATGAATGAATATAATGAATAACTATCATAATTAACATTTATTTTGATAATTATTAATTCTTCCTTCGTTGTCCCAACTTGAGGGGGGGCGTTGATGTGGGGAACAAATTCTCTGATTATTCTGGAACCACATGAATGCAGCAAAATTGCCTTTCATCGCAATGTTTGGAAAGTGAACAATGTGTGTATCTGCCGCGTGATGGCTGAAGGTGATTTATCTTTCTGTTAACACACCATTTTAATTGTTCTATCAGCAATATTCATTGATATATTCATTTGTCTTTTGGACTTGCCTGGTAACCTTTTTGCAGTGTTGTGTCAAAGTTTTGCTGTCAGAAAATGTTATCCGAGTAATTTTTGGAACGGCGCTAATGGTGTTTTAGAAGGTCCTGACAAATGACCTATTTTTGTGTTTCAGCATGAGCTTGAGCTTGTGATAAACTGAATCAGTGTTTCAGTCAAATCTGCTGACTTTTTCCTTTGATCCCTCTCTGAACGGGTCTCCATGCCGAGCAGCTAGATGAGTCTCCTGAATTTCGCAGCAAAACTGCTGTCAAAGCTCTCATTAATTATTTCCACCGCAGCCTTCATCATTTTCGACCACAGACTGTATATCTGAAGCCACAAGAGGAGCGAGGGGGGTAGAAGAAAAACAAGGAATCCTTCAAAACAAAAAATATTGTCTCAGACTACAGAGAACCTCAAGAGGCTGCTATTATCAAATGACCTCTGTATGTGGTGAACTATGATGAATGCTGTTAGATGGGGAAACAAGAGAGGAAAGAGAGGAGGAATTGATTTTTTTAACGTTATATTTCTGCCTCATATAGTGTCAAACTTTTAGTGCCTCTGAATGCTTCACAAATCTTATGAGTACCCTCCGATATATGGCTGCATCGGTCTTTTTCGACTTTCTCAGTCCCTATACCGATATCCAAGCTTTGGGTGTTGGACAATATCGAGTACCAATTTGGATACTGGTGTTTAATGAATGAGCTGTATGCCTTACTGTGTGGTAGACACTGGGATGGTTCTCTTTCATGTGTAAGGTACCATTGGTTTGACTTAATGATAGCTTAACTAACTTTGTGAAACAAAATGTAACAAATATTTTGTGTCAATTGACAGAGGAATATTGCCAATTACTTTGATATATTGTTAAAGATGATATATGCATTCATGCCAAATGTCAGAAAAAGCTGTTTTTAAATGCTCAATTGTGGAGTTGTCATACTTTTGAAAACTTATTCCATTAAATAATAAGCATATTGAATGAATATGGAAATTATAGTTAGTTTCTTATTATAATAATAATACAACTAATAATACATGTTATTTATCAAGCCCTTTACAAGTTCTCAAAGACTCTGACAAAGACAAAGTTAAAAAAAGAAAATAAATTGAGCTGCACACAACATTTAAAAAGGATAGATAAATACAATTGATGCATATACAATTACTGAATTGTTATTTATCTTTAACATAATAAGTTGTTAAGCAGCATCAAGGTTAAATATCTTGAACAGTTATTAAAATCTAAGAGTAAAACATTCTTAATGCAGTGAAACAATTGAACTGAACGTATAATTCTAGAATCTAATAATAAATTGTATTTGCAAAGCACCTTTCATTGCTAAAAGGAATCCCAAAGTGCTAATGCATCCAGTATTTAAACATGTAACTGAATGTAATAGATCAGCCCTATTGTCACAGATTCAGCTATTTGATCCTAATATCCAAAATCGCCATGTACTCCAATAATAACTTTTGAATTGAGAAATTGAAAATGAAATACAAGCTGCACCTGACTCTCATCTGTACTCTGAAATGTCAGCTGTGCCACCTACTCCCACTGCAGCCTCGGAGCTCTGCAGTGAGATAACAGAGCTGAGTTTGTGCTGTGGTTATCTGTGAGCCTGTAGACTGGAGCCTCTTTACATCAAACATGTGCCTGAGAGTGAGCGGCTCCTGTGAATGCTGCACATGTAGCACCGCACTGCCCAGAACGCTCCGTGCCAGACATCTAGTTCATATGTCAAAACCTTCTGCTAATCAGCACTTCTGGATTTTTTATAGCCTACCGTTGATGGGTACTGCTTTTGCAATACAAGTGTGCAAATTCAAAGGAGCAGAGAGGCAGATCGCATAGGGGTCAGACAGAGGCCATGTTGGTGGCTTTTCAAATTGCACGCTCACAACTATAACTCAAGGTTGGAGGCAGTGGAACGACTAGGCATTGCTATTGATTTATCGACTGTCCATTTAGAGAGGAGTATCAGCCGACAGCTGAGCCGAGTAGCTGCTCTTATCAAGTGGAAACTCGTGAAATAGGGTTGTTCAAAGTACAGACGGTTGTTATCACCTTCACCTAGCCCTTAGTTCTTCAAACATGTCGAGTCCAGGTCATGACCCACTGTCCTGCATAGTGTAATAGGGAGCCTTATGATCAGGGGATTATCATAAGGCCGTGTGTGGGAGAGAAACTCCCTCTGGATGGAACACACAGATTTTAGCCTTTGCAGACCATTTACATGTAGGCCTGTCGCGATAAGTAATGAATTGACTTATCGTACGATAAATAAAAATGAACTCGATAACTTTTCTGACCTCGATAAATTGCCGTTTATATGCGTGTTTGTTTACATAAGAATGTGAGCAGCATTTTAGCCATGTGCGCTGTGGCTGCCGGCCAGGCGCACTGTGAGGGGCGGGGCTCACACACAGCCAGGTCAGGACACTCCGCGTGCAGCAGTGTAGCAGCCAAATGAATAATATAGAGACAAGCAGGAGACAACGTGTGACTTACTCGAGGGGAATTTGAAGTTAAATGGAATTGTGGTGTGGGTATATTTTGGATTCAAGCTAAATCAACGTGGCGAACCTACGGGCTTGAATGAGCCGGGCGGTGTGTCGCATTTGTTTTAAAAAGGTGAGCCCCCACCTTCCCGACAGTTTACAATCAAAGATGCATTTGCAAACATGTTGGTGTTCCTTGCTCGAAATCTTTGAAATACAGATTTGGATATGATATTTATTTATTTATATATATATTTATATATATATTGATTTATTGATTGATAGATGGATAGAGTTTATTTAATTTATTGTTTTGGTTGTGTGTGATTTTAATAAAAATGTTATAATTTAATGTATTTGTTTTATTTATTATATATCATTTATATATTTGAATATTATTTCACATTTCATTTGCAATGTTGAATGTTCAATACAAAGTTCTGTTTGAAAGGATGCACTTGAATTATTATTATATATTATCATTATGTCCGTGGTCTAAAATGGTCTCACAACGGTGCCGACAATATTATCGTTTATCGCAATAATTTCGGGGAAAATGTATCGTCCAACCAAATTAATTATTGTGACAGGCCTATTTAAATGCACAAAAACCTATACAACACACCAATGGGAAAACCCAAAAAGCATTATAGGGCCTCTTTAACACACATTAGTAGCACATGTCTCATTAGCTAATCTAATCCTTATCCTAGTTTCAACTAATTTCTTTATCCTTTCCTAAACCTGATCTTGATTCAGATACTCTTTGTATAAATACAAATTCTGAAAATTAGACAATTTTTTATCTTGTTAAAGTCATTTACGCAGCCAAATCAGATAAAGGTCCCACTTTAGCAGCCACATGAAATCCTTTTCTGCAACCTTTATTAGTGGTACATGATTCATACATGCATCCCCTGCAGCTAGAATTACCACAACGAGTCCCTGACAACTTTACATAAATACGCTACCAGGCCTAGATGTATCCTCTCCTCCACATGTGTCTTTGTTCTTCCCCTCATTACTGTATGCCGCAGATTGACGATCTCCCAAGATATGCCCATGTTAAACTAAATAGCCTCGGCCTCATTCAGCAGGAGAATACGGCGTAACATGAAGCCTTTTCCTCCATCTTAACACTTTCATCTGAAATGTAATTAGCGCAGCAGCAAGCAGTTTAGCGATCCGCCCCGCTCTCAGCCCCAACCAAGGTACCTGTAGGCAGGCCCTAATCCTCAGAGCCTAATGGGATTATCTCCAGAGGGAAGGGAACCCATGTGACATTCACAATCCCAAACTCTCCTCCTCCTCCTCCTCCTCGCTATCCATCTCTCCTTCTCTCTCTAAGCGCCATTCCACTATGTGTCTAATAGGATTAGACCAAAATTGTCCATTTCTTAAAAAATCCCATCTGGTCCATTCAGTTTCATCATGCTGATGATGATGATAAAATGGAAATAATGAGCTTTGAATCATGACTTATTCAGTGAAGTACAGGGATTATCGATGGGAAAGACCTCAGTCTAAATTGGGTCTAATTAGCATTTTGTTTCAATAGAGTGTTTGCCAATCATCAGAATCTTCTCTGAAATATGTTTGATGATAAGAACAACATGAAGGAAAACACAGACACAGTCAAACGATGTGTTCCCCCGGAAAAGATTTTCACTAGTTGAAAATAATGGCACTCAGAAATCTTATTCATTCAGCCATTCATATCAGCTGTAAAAAAAACGGTCTTAGCTCACCCAGTTTCAGGCATGTGTGAGGACTCAAAGCAAAACATTTGAATTCAATGAAGAAAATGGGAGCATCGATCTTTTGCTGTAACAGAATGACACACATTTTTTCCCATTCCTTTATTAAACTTTTTGTGTAGTGGCTAACCTCGGCCAGCTGATTACGCCGTCATATCGGAGGTCTCTCTTTGTTTGTGGAAAATGGTAACTGGACTGAGCTCAAAGTTCTTTTACAATGACTTTTTATTCAGCATTCACCCATTCACACATGTTCATAAAGAGGCTGCTGCTTTCCAATTGGTTGACGACAGAGCCACAATGGCACCTATGCTAGTTGCCTATCTCACTGCTTTACTCCTAATTTACACTGATATACAAAAATACATCATAGTCAAAATATGAATATAAAAAAATATATATATATGTTAAATGAAAAAAGACTATTCATTAAATAAAAATATATATACAAAATAAAACATTATCTTTTGTTATTTATAATTCTAATGTCCTCACTTGATGAGTGAATGAGTATACAGAATCTATATATATAGATATATATATATATATTAGGGCCGGGACTCGATTAAAAAAATTAATCTAATTAATTACAGGCTTTGTAATTAATTAATCGCAATTAATCGCATTTTTAATCACATTTAAATATTTGACCTGAGAACAGTGAGAAGCAATTTTTTTCACATGGATTTTAGTATACCATTGAATAATGACTGAATACATAAGCTTAAGCAACTTGCTTAAGCTTATGTATTCAGTCATTATTCAATGGTATACTAAAATCCATGTGAAAAAAATTGCTTCTCACTGTTCTCAGGTCAAATATTTAAATGTGNAAGTTAGTCTCTCTGTGTTGGTGCGCTGGGCTAATGCTAATAATGCTAATCCGAGGCTAATAAAATGGCGGCTTGACAAAACTTTTTGGGAGTTTTATGGGGCGTGGTTTGCAATCCGCCCAGCCAATCAGAAATAGGAACCTATTTCTCCCACGAAAGTCCCTGCTCTCTAGCAGGGATGGAAAAGGGGGTAAAAAAGCTTCTGATTAACTCATTTTAGTTCCAGATTTTTTTGGTGTGAACGCGACATTTCGGAACTATATCAGAACTAAAGTGGGAAAAGTACTGCGGTGTGAAAGCGCCTGATTTAGTCTTAGTTGTAGTCTTTAGACATAAATTCATATTAGTTTTTGTCACATTGCATACATTTTCATCCTTATAGTTTTAATCTAGTTATAGTCGACACAATTCCTAATGCTATATTCAACTTTATTCTTTCATTTTAGGCAAAAACATTTCTCATATAATTTTTTCATATTTGTTATTACCTAGTATTTAGTCTTTGTTCTGTTTCAAATGTCCTTTTTAGTCATCTGAAGGAACAGAAGGAACTGTATGAGGTACAATGCTTACTCGTATCCAGGTTTTAGGACTCATTCCTTAGCGTTTAATGGCGTCGTGTCATCCTCGCGTCTTTGTTTCACCTGGTTGACACTTGCCTCAGCAGCAATGTAGAAAGTGGCAAATGTAGGCGTTGCTTTCAAGAATCAATCTGCAAAATTGAAAATCATGTTTGTGATAAATATCTCATCGTTGTATAATATTTTTTTTATATATCAATATTATAAATGACCCTTACCCTTGCATCATCACTACTCAGAATGTAATCTTCAAACTTTGTGACAATGAACAAATTAAGGGGTCCTTTCTGGGCAAGTTGGTTATATATTGGGTAAATGATTGGAGAGTCTCAGCCCTGAGGGAGGCAGTCCTCAGTCACAGTGGTGGTCCCGTCCCTTTGTCTCCGCCACACGTCGCTGCAGCTTCAGTAATGCTGTTGTTGCTTCTGGAGAGCAGAATATTCCACCAGCTGCCTTTCAAAGCTTCATTTGCCTGCGGTGCAAGGTGAGGGGCTGCATTACAATACTGGCATTAGCATATCAACTCGCCCTCTGCTATTGGAGGGCTGGAACACTAACCTCATAGAACAAAGGGCTATTTGCCAATTCTGGAATTAATTTCATCCGGTTTACCCCACCTCACGTAGAAGGAGCGGCCAGATTGGATTTGTATTCAAATGGAAGCCAGTGTCCGTCTGATTCGGCGCAGGAGGCCAAAATCATGGGAGTGACATAATTGCCCTCAGTCCTTCCTCTGTTTGTCTGAGGCGGCCTCCATGCAGGCACCCACCGGCCGGGGGGAGTGTGCATCACTGTGTGTCTGCTTGTGAGCACACAGTTAATGAAATCGGAATAACCGCTACTGAATCTGAATAATGTGAATAATATCACTTCCACCCACCTGCCTTGCTGCTTCTATTCTCAAGCGCCTGGCTGTTATAATAATAATACTAATAATATAGCTTTACACGTAAAGCACTTTTCAGACACCAGGTGCAGCTCAAAGTGCTATAACAACATGGCACACGCCACAAATTAACTCACTCCAGGTCACACGGTAACACCTTTTTGCAAACATGCATGTAATGAACATAATACATTATACTATATAATATAGTAATAATAAGTAAAAACCTATCAAATAAGTCAATAAATAATAGAAATTAAAAGACCATTTAAAAGTGGTGTTTCGCTCATAAAAAGCTCATCTAAAAATATGTGTCTTTAAAAATGTCCACTGCGTCGGCCTCTTGGATATTTCCTGGTAGGGTTTCGAACCAAATGTTTTAAGTATCAATGTCGTCTTTTTTAGCAGAGTTAAAGGAGGTGCGGCCGAGGAGAGAAAGGGAGCTGTGGAGGGGCGAGCGGGGGCTCTTCGTCCAGATGTGGCCTACAACCTGTTGCACACACTGTTCTATGGCCTCCTGGCTTTCAGCACTATGAGGTGAGCCCACGGTCATGTCATTAGAGGATCATGTACACACACTTATGTGAATCAACACACTTTCCCATGTAGGTACTCTGGGTTTTTTCCCAGGCGGGGACTCTTGAAATGTGCTTTTCCTCTTCACGGCTTAGATTCTTGATTGCGCACACTTGTGAGCACATGCTGGAATCCTGGAAAGTGCCTCTTACATGCTTTTCACAGAGCGTCTGAGTGAGCCACTAGAGCCTTGATCAACCCTCTACACCATCACATGCAACACCCTGAGTCTCTCAGAGAGTGACACCACTCACTGCAGGAGCAGGGAGAGAGGACACAGTTGCACATTCCAATCATAATGTTGCGTCTCTACTATGTTATTATCTATAGTTGCTCCTCATAGTGGCATTATAAAGGGGAAAACTTTGGAAGCTAACTGCTACTTTAGCTTCAGTTCAGGTACCTGTTAGCTGTTAGCCCAACACATCGTCTAAAATGGCCCAAACTGGAACAGAGGCTCCAACAGGCTGGATAAGAGGAATGATGAGTCAGCATTTATTGAGGGTGAAAAACAATCAATAAAATATTTGTATCAAAACATAAATCGAAACAAGCACCACCAATTGTCCTTGAGCATACAGCAATGTTTTTAAAGCTGAATGGTCCATTTGTGACATATCCAGAAGAAATATCACATGTGTACAAACTCAAGCACACACAGAGGAGATTATAATTTACTAAACACAATGTCACACAATGTTGCTTTTGTGTTTTTGAAAAGCTAGAAACAGAAACCTCCCTCTGACTGTTTACCACGGTTCCATGCACAAAACGTCTGCATGAGGACACATCCAAAGCTTGTAGAGTCTGCAGTGATCACACTATGGCTGTTTCGGGGACAACTTTAGCAAACACTTAACTATGGTCACACAACCTGAACTGTACTTAAAGCACCCTGATGAGATCATTTGTCAATATCGACACAGTTTGCAATATTGAAAGATGCAGTTACATGTAATCAAAATATATTCTCTATTTATTGAATTGCTCACCCTGTCATTATCTGCCATTAAGGGGCTCAATCATAACCAAAAGAGGCTGATTTATCCACAAAGGCCTCCTCCTGTTCAGAACAAACGAACCCTGTCATTAAAACGGGTAAACCCCTGATTACAACAGTGTTCTCCACTGCTGTTCGGCTGCCACTTAAGTTGGATCAGCTTGTTTCTTAATTTAATATCTACAAGTCTGATGTCAAAAATCCTTAATCCGGTTACAATATATAGTTAAACGAGCTGGGGCGTAATCTATTCGAAAACAAACAACATCATTTCAGGCGACCAAATTACATTTACTAGTGCCTTTATGAAATGATGAAATTCTCTGGATTTGTTATGAATCTTTGCTATATGTGCAGTCACATTTAGTGGGTAAATGTTAAATATTTGATTATATTCTGATGCAGAAAATAAAAATGACACATGGCATTGCCTGTCTGTCTTTCCACAATGGACCCCATTAGCCCGTTTTATGTTGTATTTCTCTCTTTTTGGCACCCACAAAAACTGTGGTCTATTGGTCTGGTTCAACTTGCGGCGTCATGCATCGGCAGGCTCCCTCTGTGGAACAGCAGCGCCGCTGAGGCTCCATTAGATGCCAGGCTCCGGCTGAGGGGTCAGAGCTGTCTCCAATGCTGGCACCAAAGCTTTACCATCCAACAGAAGCATCATTCTTGCCGTCCACTTTCATATCCAGCCACTCCTTCTTAATTCCCAGAATATCTCAGCTCTCTGAGCTGGCGGCTGTTACAGCTGCTGGGACATGCTGCCGCTTGACACATTTTCTCTTATTGGTCAGACCAGGACTATGACAGCCAGGCAATATCGACTGACCGGCCTCGACCTCTGCTACAGCTGCCTCCATGTTCCACTCACACTGAGCATTACAAAGAGAGACTGCACTGTGTTCTCTTGAACAGATATTAGTTTGTGTTTCTTTAAACATAATAATGTCCATGTTTCTGTTCATTTAAAAGAGTAATCTTCCCCTTGCTGTAGTGAAGTAAAAGTGTACTCTTTACATTTGTTGCAAATCTCAGTGGTTGATTGTTGAAGTTGACAGGTTAGGATAACTTCTACTCAGCTTGTTTTCCTGATGACGTAAGAATCTGACATTAAAGTGGTTATTACTGGGAGCAGAGCTATCCACAGATATCTCCCCCTCTCCAAAACAGACCCGATGATTTAAACTAGTACAAAATGTGAATACAAATATCTGCAAATTAACAACCTCTCTTTCTTCATTTAAGTCAAAAGTAATTTTGTGTCCAAATGATGACTGACACAGAAGTGTAGTACCACCACTTGGCCTCTAGGACAAAATGCTTCAACACCCTGCGCTCTTCCTGAGTAGCACCTCTTTGTAATTATTGTAAGGACCCGGACCCCCCCTTTAATATGTACTTCTAAAGTGTCACTCCTTCGAGAATCATCAGTACATTTCTCGGGTTGAGCCCAATCTAAGCAGCAATCACAGTCTGCCAATCTTTACATCCACAATGAATTATTATAAAATTATAATCATTTAACATTAGGCTCTTATAGGTCAAGAACATAATAGATTACTATTGGAGTCCTCACTTCTTTTCCCATATAATAAAAAACGAGCTAAGTACATGCATGTGGAAGAAAAGACAGTATCTTGTATTCACAGCAACATGGAGAAGCAAGCTTACCAAGGTTCACTTAATAGCTTCATTGGAATTAGGTTGTGGAGCCAGCAGCTAGCTGAGGTTCCTCTGTGCATGTTAATGTTTCATATTGTGTTCTCACCCTAATCCCAGTTTATATAGTGGGCAGGATTTAGAGATGTACTGTACGTTCAATATACATATATATATATATAGTTCCTACAATGCATTCCGCTTAGTCAGGAAATAAAGTGCTGATTGAATTCACACAAAGGGAGCGGAGTCTAAAAGCTTTTAATACAGCAGCAGCCAGGTAGCGCGGTTAGTGACAGATTTGATTTCAGCGCTTTCTCTAAAATGCTGATGAAGAGTGAAAGGCCAAAACGACAGCGAGCCATTTGTGTCAGTCAGGCAGCTCCTTTGCATTAAAGAAGTACTGAGATGTATTTCCCTCTCCTCCTCTCTCGTGGCTCCATCTCTGTACCTGTCTTCTCTTTCTCCCAGTCTTCACCCGGCTGTTCTCTCTTCTGCGTTTCATCTTTTGCTCATTTGTTTAGAACTGTATTTCCTGTGCAGTGGACCAGATGCTGTCTTTCAGAAACTAAATGGACGTTTTTTCACATTGGAACCATTTGACCAAGTGCGGCTACATTCAGACAATCTGTCTGTTTGGATTTGATTTTCTTTAAAGGCTTGGGAGAACATCTTAAAGAGTGGTCTGCATAGGCTAAAATCCCTGTGTTCCCTCCAGAGGGAGTTTCTCTCCCACACACACATACTGTACACACAACCCCCCACCCTGCCTGAAACGCATCCTACGTTTACTTCCTGAACATAGCAACAGCACAGGCAGTATGATCAAAATAAAGACCTTTTTAAACATTGAGGCATGTGAACATGTCACAGTAGAGACACTAAATACTGATATGAACCTGAAAATGAGCAGAAGATCTCCTCTTTAAGGTACATGCCTAAAAGCAAAATAACATTACATACAGTTGCAAGAAAAAGTATGTGAACCCTTTGGAACTAACTGGATTTCTGCATAAATTGGTCATAAAATGTGTTCTGATCTTCATCTAAGTCACAACAATAGACAAACACAGTCTGCTTAAGCTAAAACCACACAAACAATATGTTTTTATGTTTTTATTGAACACACCATGTAAACATTCACAGTGCAGGGTGGAAAAAGTATGTGAACCCTTGGATTTAATAACTGGTTGACCCTCCTTTGGCAGCAATAACCTCAACCAAACGTTTCATATAGTTGCATATCAGACCTGCACAACGGTCAGGAGGAATTATGGACCATTCCTCTTTACAAAACTGTTTCAGTTCAGCAATATTCTTGGGATGTCTGGTGTGAATCGCTCTCTTGAGGTCATGCCACAGCATCTCAATTGGGTTGAGGTCAGGACTCTGACTGGGCCACTCCAGAAGGCGTATTTTCTTCTGTTGAAGCCATTCTGTTGTTGATTTACTTCTGTGCTTTGGGTCATTGTCCTGTTGCATCAACCATCTTCTGTTGAGCTTCAATTGGTGGACAGATGGCCTTAAGTTCTCCAGCAAAATGTCTTGATAAACTTGAGAATTCATTTTTCCGTCGATGATAGCAATCTGTCTAGGCCCTGAGGCAGCAAAGCAGCCCCAAACCATGATGCTCCCTCCACCATACTTCACAGTTGGGATGAGGTTTTGATGTTGGTGTGCTGTGCCTTTTTTTCTCCACACATAGCCTTGTGTGTTCCTTCCAAACAACTCAACTTTGGTTTCATCTGTCCACAGAATAATTTGCCAGTAGTGCTGTGGAACATCCAGGTGCTCTTTTAAAAACTTCAAACGTGCAGCAATGTTTTTTCTGGACAGCAGTGGCTTCCTCCATTTTATGACCAACTTATGCAGAAATCCAGGTAATTCCAAAGGGTTCACATACTTTTTATTGCAACTGTATGCCTGGAATACACTTCAATATTCTACACCTAAAGAAGCAAGTTGGAGATAAGTTAACACGTTAACTGCAGGGGCTGGGAGCCGAACCTCTGACCCTCTGATTGGTGTACGTGTATTTATCCCCTGAGCGACAGCCTGCCTTATAAGGGAGAATAAAACCCACAGAATCACATGCCTTTACTACTTTAAGAACAGAAGTGAGCTGTGAAAAAGTGGAAACTTAACCAGCCAACACCTGGATATTGTCTGTCTCCCACTCTCTCCCCAGGATGAAGTACATATGGACGGGCCATATGTGTGCGGTGGCAGCCTATGGTGTGTGTGGGAAGGAGCTGTGGACGCTGCTGCTCAGCACCCTCAGGTGCAACAGTAAAGTCCTGGTACGAGATTTAAAGTACTGCTCACTATCAGCTCTGAACACGTGTTTGTTTATTTTCCTTTTTTGATCTGAAAAACCTGATATTAGTCTGGACTTGAGATCTTTCATTACACACGTCTTCTGGAGAAGCTCCACTAATCGATATGTTTCTATTAGCAAAGGGTCAACTGCTTGTGTGTATGTCAGAGCAGTCAGCTCTAAGGAACTCAAAGCCTCTTAGCTCTTTGGTTTGGGTCAAAATGCTCATACACGAGACAAACACACATATCATGTAATTAACTGATTTGAACTTTTAAAATACATGTAGCAATACATATATATTTATTGTTTATGAATAGTATCTCCATATTTTTAGGCAAGGCTGTAAAATACAATAAATATCTCCAAATTTAAATGTTCTGTCTAAAATAATAGAAAAGTCTTACTTAACCGTTTAATGTGTATGATCATAGCAGCAAGAGCATTCAAGTAAACCAGCTGAGTAATGTGAGCTAGTCTACTGTCAGATTACTGTCACATCAAAACAAAAACAGGTATGAGTATCAGGATTACATTGTTACTGAAATAAAAGGATCAGATGTTGTCTCTTCTCTGTCAGCTGTATTGTTCTGTATACGCCTACTGCCTGAATATGCTTTATGGTTTTCACTTTCTTGGCTTCATTTTTATTTATTTTTCTATTCAGCAGGCGTTGCGTTCATAAAATAGTGTGTGTAGGAGCATTTCCTGTCAGCTCAGATTTGATTTCTGCTTTTTAAACTGTAGTCTGTGCTGATGTGTTTCAGTGTTGGTGTTTGGGCTGCTGCCTGAATATGCTGAAGGAAAGACAGGTTTTCCTATCAATAACATCTCTGAGCAGTGAGATCTTAAATATCTGTCCTCTTTTCTAAGGTCACATTGTTCTGTTCTCTTCCACAATACACTTAAGTAAAAAACATCTCATTGATATTTATTTTATTTCGTATTACTTTTATGCTTTCACACACCTATTACTTTTCTTTGTACAGGTAACAGGTCATTGTAACCCTCCCAACCCTTACCTTTACTCTTCTTCCTGCATTTCTCTGGTGATAACAATAGCAGGGAGGCCACTAGGTGTCAGTGTGGTCCCAACATCAGTGCAGCGTTAGATCAGTTAAGAAATGGAATCTTGTGAGCAGTGCTGCTGTGTGTGTCGGTTATCTCTGTTATCTCCCTCTGCGCTGGTCTTCATTTTGAGCTATATCTCTGTCTGACTTTCCCCATTAAATTCTTTCATTTCATTACAGCCGTTTTCTGTCTCTCACGTTGCAGTTAAGGCTTGTCAGATATGCAGTCCCGCTGCTGGTGATCGCTTGCCTGTATTACAAGGTATGCCATTTACTCGCTGGTTCACGTTCATCCCTGTGTAGTTGGTGTTATTACCGGGAAAAAAACCATACGAGCAAAGTCGAAATGAGCAATTGATAATCTGAAATTATTGCTTTCATATTATTTATTTTTCAGTGGTAAGAGTCCAAATGGCTGTTATATTCTTTACATTATTCAAATGTATTTTAGTATTGTTTTTTTACAGCCTTAATGGATGCTAACTGTGGCTTTTCCATCACTTGTCTCTGTTTGTTTCTCTCTAGTTCTGGCCTAAACTGATGGAGGAGTTATCCGAGCTGAGGGAGTTTTATGATCCAGACACTGTGGAGCTCATGACCTGGATTAGGTACACACACACAAACACACACATGCAGACACGCACAAATCCGGAGCATGCAACCAATAGAAGCAAATCTGATTATCTTGTTTCAGCGGATCATGTTTCACTTTGTCTGATGTCCTTGATTAGTCAACGTGTGTGTGTGTGTGAGCGCGTGGATGTGTGTGTGTGTGTACATGTGTATCGCTTGTTTGCGGGGGAGTCTGGCCGGTGAGTGAGTGATGAGAGCCGATGGGCCCCCATGAATAAGACTGGGGGGTGCTGGAGAGGACCCAGCTGTTGGCAGAGCTGCACCCACCTCGGGGTCTCCTTGCTCTGTACTGTAGCTGTGTGTGTGTGTGTGTGTGTGTGTGTGTGTGTGTGTGTGTGTGTGTGTGTGTGTGTGTGTGTGTGCGTGCACATCTGTGTGTGGATGTGTAGCTCAGCAGTCTAAATTGAATAGCATGTAGCTATGGAACAAAAGTCTGGACAAGGACACGTCACATCCCGCGCTGCCCACACTAATATTGGCAGTCACTTATCTCTGAACAGACTTTATGGAAGTTGATCTTTCTCAATAGTATTTGTGTGAACAGACGTGTGTACATTTGTAATTGGGAAATGTAAAACGCCTACCTCAATGCAAAAAAAAGTATATTTTTGTCCCATTTTTACACATTTTTTACTCAAAAGTATGAAAAGCATGTGTGGACAACAATTTACAACTCACAATCGGGGATTTGTGATCCAGTTTTTGATTATTTTTGGATTAAAAAGGCATTCGTTGATATTAATTCTACATTCGTGGATTTGCATTTTACACAGTTTGAGACAAAGTTCCCGCCGGCCTGAATTCAAATCCCCTTGTATCATGCTACTTTCTGGAGAGCACTTGAATGCTGATGACGTGAGAGCATGCACTTTTGTTCCTACTAACCTGAACGAATAAAAGTCCGTTTTAAAAAGTCATTGTAAACATTGGTTTAAAATCGGTATTAAGAAGATGTTATTGACAGAGACACATTATAAAGACATTTTGACAAATGAATTGCATTTAAGAGTAGCCAGTCAGTGTAATTACGTTTTGGCGTAATTTGTTAAAAAAAGCTGCCTTAAGCACTTTTTAAAGATAGACACAGGTTAAGCCTTTTTTATTAGGTGATAAAGTCCTGGTTCAGTGTCAACGACAAATGTAATCCAGCCTGTCAGAACACTCTCCAAGCCACAAAAGTTCACCAAAGTGTTTGTGCTCATACCAAAGTTCTTGACACGCCTCAGAAAGTTTCTGTTGTGCCTTCTGCAGTTGTTCTCATCGCAGTTTGTTGTTAGATCTTCAGCTTCTCTCCTGTCAGGGTTCCAGCACATCGTAAAAAGTGTTGGGGCATCAAATGGATGGTTTTAATCTTTATTACAACTTCTTCAATCCATCTTTTGAACGTCCTAAAAAAATACGCTATATTGGAAGTTGCATTTTTGCAATTTGAGTACAAAAAGTAATCGGTAACATTTATCTGTTAGATAATTCACTTTATACCTCAAGCATTAATCCCACATGAAAATCACTGATATTTAATGTTGTATTAACTCTTCTCTCTTCTCGTGTTACATTTTTGTTCACATTTAAAGGAGATTATTCTAATGTTTCATTGGATAATCAACCTATATATCGTATATATATATATATTAGGGCCGGGACTTTAACGCGTTAATTAAGATTAATTAATTACACAAAAATGAACGCGTTAAAAAAATTAACGCATTTTAATTGCACTTATTTTTGCACCGCGGAACGTTTCTCACTGGATGAGTTTCAGGGGTACCGATTATACTGGAGCACCAACTAACGTTCATGACTTCAAACAACAACAAACCACAGTGAACAATAGTCAAACGTGAACGAAGAAGCTGATGAGACCGCTTTGGTTGGCCCCCCGTGGATGGGACATTTTGTTTTAAAAAACGGACGGATGGAAGCATCGATAAGAGCACGGTTGTTTGCAAATTATGCAAAAAGGAATTTGCATATCACCGCAGCACATCAAGCCTCAAGTATCACCTCAATGCAAAAGCTATAGCAGCTAGCGTGGAAGCTAGCGTGGACGTTAGCCCGACTCGGAGTACAAGGACCCACACCCAATTCGCGTTGATCAAACAGTGGCCTATGCAACAGAGAGATTTTATTTTTCATCAGGATATTGGAAGAATAGGAGGGATTGAGGTCAATCACTGGCACTTTTTTATTTTATTTTAAATGGTACACTTTATGTTGAACTATTTATTACGTTGTTGGTGCAACTGGCACTTTATGTTGAACTGTTTATTGTTTTGGCCAAGGTTATTGAGAGAGTTGGACTGAAATTGATTAGATTTTTTAAATCAACTGTTGGTAAATCAACAAAGTCTGTTATGGCCTCTGAAGCAACAGAGAGATGCTTTCTAATAGTCAGGGTTTCCAATGTTCTGAATGTACTTGAAAGTATTGTGTTTTACTTAAAAAACAAAGTGTTATAGTTTACAGAAGGTCTACCTACCTATAGGCTACCTGAATCTCTGAAATGTACTATATTCCTAAATATGCTATTGCTACACTTTATGGACAAAAATTGCA
>NW_011338488.1:542582-549884 GCF_000735185.1 Notothenia coriiceps
TTACTCGGAAGGCTTCAGTAGAAGCCTTCACCAACTCCGGTGACTTCCGGCCGGGGACTTCGGTTGGCCGTATACGCCGTGAAGTTGTTTGCGGCCTGCCAGTAAACCCAAACCAGAAGAAGAAGTAGTTACGTCAGCGGCTTAATTTGCCTAATCCACCCCCAGGAACTTATTCCGGTGTGAACGCGATCTGTACTTAGTTCATGAGAACTAAAGAGTTCTCATGAACTAAGTTCTCATGAACCTTTGTGGGAAAAGTACTGCAGTGTGAAAGCGCCTCTTAAAATAAATTCCAAAATTAACACTGGTTTTAACTAAGAACAGTGTAACAGTGTAGCTACACTTTGCATTAACACAATTATTAATGTTTTATAGACTGAAGATAAAACACAACAAAAAACCACACAAAATAGACACAAACACAAAGAAAGACATTTATAAAAAAAAGGATGAGCAGCGGGAGAATTACCAATTGGGAGAACTTATTCTGTCTGTTTGTTGCCCCTATAGTTATAACATTGAACCATTCCTCTATCATGTATGATGCTATTGAAGATGTTCCTTTTACCCTGAAGGCTTTGCTATAAGAGAGTACATCAAAAAGTACGCAAACAAATCACAACCTTTTGTTGAGTGTTCCCGCACACACCCATACACTTCAGACTCTACAGCTCATTAGCTTTTAGTCTGTGTTAAGACAGAAGGACAGATGGAGGAGATCACTCAACTGCCACTTGATTCAATAATGAAATCATTCATTAACATCAATACATTGGAAGTAAGAGTAAGAAGTAATTACCATGACACAAACCATCTACAGCTCAAAGCATTAGTTAGTAACAGATGTGAAAACGACCCACTTAAATGAACAAAAGTCGCACACAGAAGTTACCTCTCCGAAAGTGTCTTCAGTCTATTTGCTAGCTCATAGTGTCCTATTGTGAACCAGAAAATCCTGAGTACCCCAAAGTGTTATGTTAGAAATGTATAGTACGGGCACCCAGCACATAGAAACGGCCGTATACCAACTTGCATATGTTGGGCAAATTGCAATATTAATATAAATTGCATTAATTAGCATTATTGGGCGATTTGGGCAATTCTGGAGTGGTTTTGGGGGTTATTGAGGATGCTGAATGCATTCTAAAAGATTAAACTGTAAAACTAAAAAGCTGTAAAGAGTTGGGTTGTTAGTTTTAAGTCCTGCCAATAGAGTTGTGCAGGAATGAATCCCAAAACACGAAAAAGCCCTCTCCGGCTATACCTGAGGTTGTGCAGAGCAGCCACTGCCAGCGTGCCGCTGAGCAGCAGCAGGGTGAGGATGTATGGGTACAGCAGCAGGGTGCCAGCCAGGCGCTCCAGAGTGTCGAAGGGCAGCAGGCCGAATGCCTCCTCACACAGGTACAGACTGGCATCAAAGTCCCTGAGACAGGGAAAGACGGACACATGATTAAAACGGGGGGTTGGTCTGGGAGTGAACTTTGCAGACCATTTACATGCACAAAAACCTTTAGAACACACTACAGGAAAGGGAAAAACGCCAAAAAAGCTTAGCAGGGACTCTTTAAACAAAACATTTATTATTTAGAGTTCCTACTTTTCTTCTATATATAATGCTAAAGTAAATATCTTTAGGTTTTGAACTGACAAGACAAGACATTAATGATATGGACTTGGACTTTAAGGAACTGGGATGGACATTTTTCATATTATACAGACAAAAGGATATAAATATGAATCTAGAAGCAGATTAAAGAAGCAGATTAATCAATAATCAAAATAATCAGAGTTGCAGCCCCAGTTGCTATCACATGAAGCAACAAATTCTGTGCAACTGATCGGAAAAAAATGGTAATTATAGAGCAAATGTTTCCATAATGAACTGGATCTATTATCTTCACATGCCATCAACGCGTGTTATTTCTCGTGCTTCTGGAGAACAGGTGTGCAGATAAGTTATTGAGGTGGGAATAGGGATAAGAAAATAAGATAGGAGTACAACAAAGGAATCAGCGAGTGAGAGAAGCAGGCAGAGGCAGAGGAGAAAGCCTCCTGAATAATTGAAGGGCCGGTTGCGTGGCGTTGGGATGAGAGCCGTGTTATCTGCCACCCAGGAGCAGCTACCCGCACTGCACACACACACTATCTGATCGATGGGAGGCCTGATGGCGTTACCCCGACATCTATTATTCACACACACTAACACTCTAGGTGCTACAATCCTGGTGCTTATTGAATAATACAGTCACCTTAGATCAAGTCAAGAGGTGTATGGGTGCAGACTGTGTGTGTGTGTGCACTTCTGAAATATGGATTCATCAGAATAAAGTGTGAGTGTGTTAGAGAGGAGAAGCATGGGAATGTACTGGTGTGTGTGTTTAGGCATCTACGAGTATGTGTTCATACCTCGTTGGCCCCAAGGCAAACTTTGACTTGATGAATTTAAAGATGTGTTCGTCTGATCTGAGCTGAAGTGCTTTCTGTAAACACACATAAACACACAGATATGGTCATCCTGTCAGGGCTAAAGATCAACACGCTGAGATGTACAAATAAGTTAAATAAACCATGCCAAGATCAAGCTTACGAGTTGGAGATACATGAGTAGGAGAGGAGGGCTGCAGGAGTGGGAGAGTGTAGTGGGGGGGTGGAGCAATATTGAGACAGCACATGGAGGAACAGAGGAACGGGAGAGGAGGGGTGTGAGAGGATGGAAGCCCTGGGAGGCAAGTCACCTATTTCCTAATCTGATTTAAATAGTTTTAATTTCATTATGACAATTACATTATATTGCATTAAATATCCAAAGCGACGTACGATAAGTGCATTCAACCAAGAAGATACACATTTAAAAAAAGCAAGAATCCTGCAAATACATTACCTTTCATTACACCAAATGATTGTAATAGGTGAAGGGGGTCATTTAATGTTTCCAAGGTTCTTGTCTCTTTTAGGCCACAAGAGGCATAGCACACCACTCTTTTGTGTTTTAAAAATCTGTAAAACATTTTGTTTCGATCAGACCTGGATCATGGATCGCAAACTTTTTTTTTCTGACTTTCCTCCCAGGGCTTCTGTAAAAGAAAAGCTGTGAGGAGCACCTTGGTCAGGTAGTTGATGGTGACGGTGAGGAGGAGGACCATGGCGCTGTGGAGGAGCAGTCTGCCCAGACGGACGAGAGGACTTCCTGTCTTTAGACCAGACTGCAGGAGCAGACAGCAACAACACATATACACTCACTGCAGCTGACAGACACATCTATACACACACACACACATCCTGTGTTAGAAACCACCATGTCTCAATTTATATTCATATTAAATGTGGACACATGGCTGACATATTATTATCCGATGAAGTACGCATTTCCTTTGCAGTTCATAATTGTTATTACTGACTGCTACTTAACTATCTTAGACGGTTACACCACAGATCATCTCTGTTATGTGGCTTAACACTTTTCTACTTATGTAGTAAGTAATTCAAGTAATAACCAGCTGCTTCTTCATTAATGAATATGTTCACTTTGCACTGTCCCTTTGCTGTAACAATGTACATTTCTCATTGTGGGATGAATAAAGGATTTCTGATTCGGACATTCTACAAAAATAATCAAATAAGCTGTTTATACATTTTAACCCAGAGGTGGGACATACATATTGATATATATCAAATTTGTCACATGGAATAGTACAAGTAACAATTCCAGTGAAAAAGACAATACACCAGTTCATATGCAACTTGTCATGTCTAAGAAACTTATAGTGAAAGTTTATTCTTTATGCTAGTTTTGTCATGTCCCTTTGTCCTGTGCTTTATGTTTATTCCCTTAATTAATTCTCCCTCTCATTTCAGGCCTCCACGCTCCCCGCCCCCTCCTGTCTCCTGCGTCCTTGATTATTTCCCCCGCCCTGATTGTTTCCACCTGTGTCCCCTTTACCTGTGTATATATTGTGTTAGCTCCCTCCTGTTCATTGTCAGTTCGTTGTCTCTCTATGACCTACGTTCCTGCTTACCTCACGGACTTCTCACGGATCTATGTTATTGATCACTCTTCTAGTTTTCCTCAAAAGAGTGTTTTTGTATTCCTTGTTTTCATTACTGTGCAAATCCCAGTAAAGTCTTTATTTTGAAACACTATCCGAGTCTGAGTTTTGAGTCGTGCAATTGAGTTCATGCCTCAGAGTTCACTCCTTGACACAACTTTAACAAAGGATTATTTAAAAGCAAACTGATGAGGTTTTTTTGTTGCAGCAACTAGAGTTGGAGTTTGAAAGCTTTATTTCAATCTGTATCTCATGTTTCAATCCCTTATTTTCAGTTTTCAACATTTGTAACAAAGGTTTAATAAATACAACTCAATGATTTCCTGTTTTTGTTGTTCTATGGTCCTGATTCAGAGTTGATGATATAAATAATGTAGGGATTCAGACAAGTGCCATTAACAAGGCAGCCGTGTTGGAGTAGAACTACAGACAGACATATCCCCTAGTGAGCCATCTCACAGAGTGATGCTTCTTTGATCTGACAGATGATGTTTGGCTGGATACACCAGCTTGAAAACTAACCAGACATCAGCCGAAAACTCACCCATACACAACCTCTAAAACAATGGCTTGTATTTATTTTCAAGATCATTTTCTTTTCATATCTTTGATAATTAACAATTCTCCAGCTGTCTTATTTCCACTTTCACCCTGTCAAATGAAATGGTTTTGTAATTGTTACTGTGATAAGATCTGATCTAACTAAATTACATTTATACCTGACAGGGAAATGTGTCTCCAGAATACGAATTCGTATTATCTTTTGCAAAATCAGACTTCATCACGGGCTTCTTCACGCCATGCGGCTTAATCTTCCATCTGTGTTTGTCTGGCTGCATATTTCCCTGTGTGACTTTGATACACTTACCAGTTTTTCATTCACAGATTTAGAACCTTATTCTCTGAACCACACACACACTAACCTGGCAGTGTCTGATGAAGAGTGCGGCTACGATGAAGCTCAGCACCAGTGATCCCAGGATCATGGAGTTACAGAACTGGAGGAGCCACACACTCAGCAGACTGCTCACCTGGACCAGGTACAGAGTGGTCACCTAGAGAACACACACACACACACACACACACACACAGTGCTGTGAAACATAAAGGTGCAATACACAGAATACAGAGCATTAGCAGCAAACACACTTCCTCTGTGTGTAGTAATCTGACCAGGGGCCTCATTTATAAACGTGGCGTATGCTCAAAAGATGGCGTACGCCAGTGTCTAAGCAATCTTTGCGATTTATAAAAAACAAACTTGACCCATCCGTACGCGGCACGCACAAAAACGGGAGAGACGAGAAACTGCCACACCGTTGGCAGAAGGAAGAATGGAGAGAAACATGTGAAAATAATACCATAAACAAAATGTTACCTCTCATTTATCATATATGAATAATTCGTTTTCAAACATTGATTAAAGCCAATCTTAAAATGATTTAACAAACGCCTTTTTGAGACTCCTCAGTGCACACAAAAACATAATAAATAAATACGGATATGTTATTTAAAACCACCTCGAATATGTTGTGTTAATGTTATGAAATGTTTTCTCATAAATGATGCGGTAAGCAGGAGGACAGAATTACTTTAAACTGACACCGTTTTGTATTTCTATAGGTTGTAGATACGAGCATGGTTTATACTATCATGTCTAATCGTGTTTTATGCCGATCGCCAAGACTTGATAAGTCGCTCGTAAAACACAGGAGGTATGGAAACTAAGAGCACCATATGTGGTAAATTGTACAGCTAATATAACACAACACATTAGTTTTATTTCCTTTAGCTGGTGGATAGAGTTGCTGCGGGGGGGTTGAGACGCAGTGGAGAAGCTGCGCACAGCTGATTGACAGCTGGAACATGAATTACAAAAGAAAACATTTAAATTCAGATCCAGTCGTCATGACTCCACTACGGAAGGATCCCCCGGACCCCGGACCACTTATTTATTTATTTTGGTGACGATCCGACCTCCATGCTGCTACTCTGGTTCAAACTGCATCCACCAAACAATATGATTGATCTCGACCTCTCCAAAAGAACCAAAATCTGACACGGTGTGAGATGTCTTTTTTAGCTGTTCTGTCCTCATTTCCTGCTATCTTCTTCATAAAGTCGCCCCGTATTAATATTCATTTTGACTGACTTTATGAAGAAGATAGCAGGAAATGAGGACAGAACAGCTAAAAAAGACATCTCACACCGTGTCAGATTTTGGTTCTTTTGGAGAGGTCGAGATCAATNAAGGAGAGGGAGAGTCCTCACCTGTGGGACTGAGAGAGATAACGTCAGCTCAGGGAGGTAAACTTTAGCCTAAGTTATCTCAGTGGGTTTGGTCATCTATGTAAACAAATATTTCCATCTATGTAATATTAGTTGAATAAAATAGGTTAAGAAATCCTTCCAATGTTTTTTGATTATTGAAATATATGTTTCATATGAGTGTTGAGAGCTGTATCCATAAATCTCTTAATGTTGCTCTCAAAGTGCACCAGATTGATCACTTTCCTCATCTATCCTGTCCGAAAAGCTGTCCAAATCAATCATTTCTCTCACACTAGTATCACTTTCCAAAGTCTCCACCATGTTTACAATCACAACTGGGTACATCTTGTGACGTCACAGCCACTATCATCTGCAACTTCCGTTAGGCTCAGACGGCAAAATTAATAATTCATTAATTAATTAATTATGAATTATTAAAAATTATTTTAGCCAATAACAGGCACAATGATATGTAAGGAATGAAACTGCCATTTCATTTTGGAGCAAAAAAATGCACTTCACTGGGTCTTTAAGGAATCGTTGAGCTAGCTAGCTAGCATACATTGTCACTATCTGCTAACGTTAGCTTTAGCCTTCTATTTCTAATAGTTTTTTTCATAGGCTATAAACAGAGGTGGTATAAGTATATATATATATTGTACTTGAGTAAAAGTAGAATCACTCAGATCTTGTAATAGAATAAAAGTAGAAGGACTCAGATCTTGTACTAGAGTAAAAGTAGAAGTACTCAGATCTTGTACTTGAGTAAAAGTAGATGTACTCAGGTCTTGTACTTGAGTAAAAGTAGAAGTACTCAGATCTTGTACTTGAGTAAAAGTAGAAGTACTCAGATCTTGTACTTGAGTAAAAGTAGAAGTACCAGAGTGTAGGAATACTCTGTTAGAGTAAAAGTCCTGTATTCAAAATGTTCCTCAAGTAAAAGTAGAAAAGTATTCTCATCAAAATATAGTGAAAGTAGCGACAG
>NW_011338488.1:549929-574906 GCF_000735185.1 Notothenia coriiceps
TTCGAAAACGCCTCGAGTGCATTGCGGGTATAAACGGATATTTATTAATTTCAGTGTTCTTTGCGGGCATTAATTATAAAGTAAAAACCTGACTGATAATACCTCTTCTATCGTCCTTTACTCCTGTCTTTGTCGATTTTTTCTAGTAGAGTGTGGCACAGTCTAAAACCAAGAAAAACTCTCCAGCTCTAGTTAGTATAACAAAACCACCCTACGTCCAAAAAAACTTGGTCTTATCGTCGTACCTCAGCTAGCAAGTGGTTTATTTTATTCTATTCAATCAGGCCCCAGGCCCCTAGGACGGCATCACCTCCAGTACTGGCTGACCATAGACCTTAATTTACAAAAAGAAACAATTAGTACAAGGTCGACAGTTAGCGGAACACCGCCGTTCTAGTTGATTGTGATTTATAAAGGGAAATCGGCGTAGGACGTGCGTGTGCAGTGTTTTATAAATCGGAATATTTGTGTGCGTATTGATTTACTTTTTTTTTTCCCACGTGAATCCTACGCAAAGCTTTATAAATGAGGCCCCTGGTCTTATATACACTGCCTTTCTGTGGATTAGGTCAGGTCTGTCCTGGAGCCTCACCTGTGTAGTTGTTAAGAAGTCCAGACAGTCCAGGCTGTATATGATGAGAGCCTGAACCAGCAGGATGAACTGGTTGAACTGCCACGTCAGACAGAAGCAAAACGTCGTCACATACATCAACCACACCATCACTTTCTGTGGAGGAAAACACACACACACACACACTGGGGTTAGATGCTTGGTACTCAATGGCTTGTATACTCATTCCTGTTGTGCTGCTTGCTGTTTTATGGCATTTTTACTCTGCATGGTACGTCTCTGCTGACAGGATATTCTTTTAGTGACAGAGCTTTTCTTCCATTTTGGTTTCCACTGCGGATTGTACCCTCTCAGTGTAGGCCGGATTATCAGCATAGGTATGTCTGCCATTCATTAATTATGCTGCTTAGTGCCTTTGCTGTGTCTGGTGCTGTTTTCTTGCGATCTGACATTTTTTTAAATTAAATCTAGGTTGAGTACATGAAAAGAATTACAGTTGCAATTGTCGGTTGCTTGGTTAAAAAACGGCAGGTTTGTGCAGGATGTTCCGTGTCAAGCTAGTGACTATTTTATCTGACCAATCTTTGGTCTACAGTGGTGGCTCAGTTTGCTTAGAACCGCGACAAGGGCTGTGTCAAAAGAAGTAAGAGTTACTAGACCATCTTTTGCGAATGGAAAACCAAAATAGAGCAAGTTGCATCGAGGAGAATCGTGCAATACCCTGCAGTGTAAATGTACCATTAGGGAGTTAGAATGTTGAGCAGACGGCTTGTGTGTTTCAATTCCAGGCCAATGTAAAGTGTACACCAAGTTACAAAGAGGATACAGACATTTTTAAAACATGACTACTTCTTTCCGTGTTTGTATTGTCAGGCCTTAAAATGTATTTAGGCGTCCCATCAGCCCAATGACAATAAGACATTTGTTTAAGACTTACTTACTTACTTAACTTACTATCAACGCATTGTTTTTTCTCTGATAATGCTTCCTTGTGAACAATACATACAAGTTTAAAAAAGTGGCAGGACAAAAGCTTGTCACCAGTAGCTGTTAGCAGCCAGTGAATGGAGGCTCTATAGAGTTGGGTCATGGCGAATTCAAGCGTGTCATGATGTTTCATCTAAATATAATCTTGTAAAATGTAGTTTTTGGTGGGAAAATTGAATAGAGTTTTTTGAAGGACATAAAGTCAATATAAAATAAATATAAAATAAATAAAATAGAGGGAATTTTGTAAAACCGGCTTGTTTGTTGAAATACACAGGATTTCATTTTATTGTGGCATCAAATCAGTATTGACAATCCATGAAATAACACTTATATAGGTATTGACTTCTACGCGTTGTGTATCATGACATCCTTTGTGATCAGTAGCTTTGATTTAGCGTGGGTTTGTGCGTACCTGCTGTAAGTCTGTGAGCTGAGGCCTGAGGTAACAGGTGATAGCGGTGACCTGCAGCGCGAGGAAGGGCATCGACCAGTTCTCTCTGAGCGAGATGGTGAACTCCACACGAGTGGTATCAACCCTGAAGGGAGAAAGAGAGAGAGGGAGGGAGTGATTCATTTTCAAAATTATGTCAAATGTCCAAACCCCAACTAAGACCTATAGCATCTGACACATACTGCAGTGTCTCAAACGTGTGTGTTGCCGATCAACCAGACATAAAGGAATGAGTCCAATAACACAGATGCCTGAAATAAGATGTGTGGTTAGAACAAGCTTAAGAGATTTTCCCTTGTTGTTCTTTGATATAAAATAGGTCAGTAAGTAGCTCACACGTTAAGGTCTTCTATGTGTCATTTAAACAGCGGTTACTAGGGAGTTGGAAACATCATCGCGCCACACATTGGCCACCTTTAGCTTAGCGGTGTTGATGTGAAGTTGTATGACCGTGATGTAGTTAGTTTATAGCTTTAGGTTAGCTATTTACTTCTGGCAATTGCATTGACGTGTATTGTTGAGATTATCCTGATGAACAAAACATGTAGGTATCATATGGTTTGCCATAGATCTTACTTTCTATATTCCTGAATCCAATGGAAACATCCATTTGCATTTGCTCTGACTCCTCCTAAATAGGATGTCAGTTTTTTTGGGGGGTCCAGTTTTTTATTTATTTGGACCCCAAAGTAACTTGATCCCGTACACATTGTTACGGAGCAGTTGTATCACAACCAATAGCATTTCTATAAGTCTTGGACACAATGGTTTGGAAAGCCCCAGAGTTGTCAATGACTCTCACAGTGCGTCCCTGCTTCTCCAGGTGCGAGGAGGCCTTGTCTGTGGGAAAGAATGGAATTCTTCATAATGAAGGATCACTCAACCCCTCTACATTCCCACGGCGATGTTGAGTTGGGGGGAGATGAGGTTGAGGGGGTTAGTTATCTGCTAGTTCCTGTCTTTTTGCATTATAATTAGCCTTCTGTTTGCCGCAGGGAAAATGTATATTTGGGATAACAGGCTTCTGGACAAAAGGGCTCTCATTTTCGGACTGTTGGGTTTGCAGAATAATGGGCGTTCAGAACAATAGCCTGGCACCTAGGGCTGCTCGATTATGGCAAAAATCATAATCTTGATTATTTGGGTCAATAATTGATATCACGATGATTAAAAACGATTATCCATTTAAAAAAAGTAATTAAAAAATAATAATACACTAATAATAATAATAAAAAGATAATCCTTTTATTTCGATTACGTTGTTTTCGTAATCGTTGCAAGCCATAATCATAATTGCGATTAAAATACGATTAATTGAGCAGCCCTACTGGCACCTACTACGGAAACAGGATTTACATTTCATCCCATTCCACCCCACCTTGACACTGTTTTGTCCCACTTTGATCCCCACTGTAGTTTTTTTTATTCCTCCCAGATTCCTCCTTCACTCCGAGTACTAAACTCCAATATGAAAGCTTCCCCTAAGTGAATTCTGTGATTTATATTATTTCCCACTCAACCATGAAGGAAAATGAATCCACCATAAAAACGTTCTTTAAAAGACATTCACACCTGACATAAAAAGATCTATCAAAATCCCCCTCATTTGCAAAATGTCGCTGTGGAAGTGGCTCGTGAAATATTTTCCTTGTGTAAATGAAATACTGATTCAATGTGACCTTTACTGCAATGCACTTAATGAGGACCTTTAAAATGTTAATTTGACTGCTCTTAAAGACTTGAAGAGTGATACAGAAAGATACAAGTATATGAATTGGCATTATATTGCCCATCTGTCACCCTGCGATCTAAATCCTAAATCCCAAATAGGTACGTTCCTAGCCTGAAGTTGGGGAAAGCATTAGCATCTCATCAGTCCTGACCTGAAGCTTTTATTTCCCTTTCTTCTGTTGTTCTGCCTCCTGTGATCTCGGCACAAAGGCAACATCCCCACATGGATAATTGCAATCAGATGCAGAAAAGGGAGAATTGCACTCAGCTGCAATTTGGCGTGCTTGCCCAATATATCTGTGAATCAACCTTGAGACGGGGAAGATAGCGTGAGCAAGAGAAGGGATCAGCGGACACAATGCATTCTTTGTAAATCCGACACAGTTTGTGTGTTCATGAGGCCTTACACACATGTTGAAATCATTTACTTCTGTTTTAAAATCAATTAAACATCTGCAACGCACATTTATTCTCAAAAGTTTGACATTTGCATCCAGGCTTAAGGAGTAAGGGATTACATGTAACAGGATTACATAATCACGATACAAATACCTCCTTAGTAACATGAAAAAAAAGACGAAATTAGATTGCTGTTACATTTATTTTTTTAAATTGAGATTACTCGCAGGATTACAAACCTATAAATCAAATCTCTGAGCACACTTTGATCCTAAATATCTTGGTTTCTTCTTTTCTAAGATGACATTGTAAAACTTAATAATAAACTTAAGTAAGGAACTTCTTATTGATATTCATTTTGTCTTTTGTTTAATTATATTGCATTTGATAAAGAGGTAACAAAAATATAACAAAGTAATCAGATTACATTGCTTAATGATTTTGGAACCAAGATTAGGTTACTGATTAATGTTTACAGGCAACTATTAATCGTCATGGAATACATTTTTAAAGTTACCCTCCCATCCCTGCTTCCATTGTTTACACCCTCTGGTAAAAAGACGTTTTTTTTTCATTTCTTATTTAACTGTTTTGCACTCCTTGTTATATTGCAACCACAAAAGGATTTACATGGACAGTGACGATTTGTGATTTGTCGAGCTTGAGTGAGCATCAAATCTAAGAATATACTCCCATTTTGTGCCGACATGGGAAATTAGCGTAACATTATCAGAGTTTGAGTCTGAAAGGGGCATTGTCGCATGAACACAGTTATTTCTCACCTGTTGAGGATGTACCAGACCCCGGTGAGAGTGCCGGCCAGCCAGGAGCCTGACAGGAGCCATGCAGTTAGGTACAGAGCGATCACATACACTGCCTGGAGCGAGAACACTGTGTAGATGTAGAAATACACTGGCTCCAGATAGGACTGAAACACACACACACACACACACACACACACACACACACACACACACACACACACACACACACACACACACACACACACACAGAGCAGCAGTTCATTAGAGCCGCTGTGAAAGGACACACAGAGCTGCCTGCAGTGACAGCGACATACTCTCAGGAACACTGTGGCATTTTCAAAGTTTGCTCTGATGTTTCACTTCCTGGCAGTCTTGTCACAGTGAGCTCTCTGAGGGAGCTAAGTAACTGCAGCTCAGTTAATTGATCTGCTGATACAGAAACCTTTTCCTCCTCCGACGTGACAAGTACAAGTGTGCCAAGACATGTCAGCTAGAAAAGACCAAAATGTTAAATGCCACAGCGGATCAAAAGCCTGACGGACTGCAGTGAAAAGCTCTTATTGTGATCAAGGGTCAAATGAATCACTTTAAGCTTATGAATATTTTATACAAAAAACTTTAATCATGCGGATTAACATCTATTTGACATTTGTATATTTATGAATGTAACATAAAATAATAATACAAATAGTTTTGCTACTGAATTTGATATAGATATATATGTTTTACTATATTTTTTTAATTCATTTTCCACATTGAAAAACATAAAAAAACAACAACAAAGGAAAACATACAGAACAACGATGCGATAATAAATAATTAAATACATCGACTGACATGACTTCACTTAAATTCAAATGAATACCGTTGACACAAATAATATGTATTTCTTTTCATGATGATGACAACAAATAAATAAAAAAAGATAATAAAATAAAGGTTGTTCTTCCTCGCTGTTGACATTTTAATTTAGACTGAAACCGAATTGCACTTTTAGCGAATGTCAGAATTGGTAATAAGTTGCTAAAACCCAGAGCTTGGCATTAGTTTCAGTGCCATCATTCTTTTTTAACAGGCCAAAAAATAACTACTTGATTAATATAATATATATTTTGCCAACATACTCTTTTCATACTCAAGCTATTGAAAGAAAAGTAAATATTTTATTTTTCGTATCATGCTTTGATATATAAACAGCTGAGCACTAGAAGAAGCTTCCACTGTATGATTATTATTCATGGCAGTAACACGTACTAATTAAATATGTATGACAAAAAAAAACAGTGTATTGTGGTATGATTGTGATTGTATGAAATGACAAGAACAGTCAGAGAGAGAGTCAATCATCCAGCATTACTCTAATCTATTGTGTTTTACAAGCCGTTGTAAATATCTGACAGCTGAGTGATGGGGTACCTGTATGGGCAACAGTCTGTAGAGAACACTGAGGAAGACCTCCTGGTAGATATTCATCCGCTGAAGGAGATTGATGGTCCTCTTGGATTCTGTCAAGTTATCATGGATCAAATCTGAGAGGCCTAGGAACACACAAACACACTCTTTTAAAATGCCACCATTTCTTCACAGTGACATTGACTGATAATGATAATTATTGGGTATGAATGTTTCACAAAGCTCACCCTCCAGAGCATGGTGAACAACAATAAAAGTGCTTGAAATGTCTTTCCACCCCTAAAAACACAGATTGTTCTGCCTCAATTGAAATCAGTCATCGCTGCGAGCACCATAGATGACTGAAATCAAGTGCATTCAACCTTGAAAGCCTCAGGCATTATTTCCTTTGCTCAATTGTAAAAAAAATAGCATTGTTGCAGGTTTTTTTCTCCATAAAATCTTAAATGTCAGCATTTCCCATAGTCTTTTTATGACGCTACCTCAACTTAAAGGGGCCCTATTCTTCTCATTTGCAGGTGTATATGTTGTGTCTCTCCTGTGACATGTCTCCATGCTTTAATGTTAAAAAATCTCTTTATTGTTCTCATACTGCCTGTGCTGCCGCACCTTTTTTAACCCTCTGTCTGAAACCAGAGCCCAGTCTGCTCTGGTTGGTTAGCTGGCCGGCTCTGTTGTGATTGGTCTATGCCTAGAGATGTCCCGCCCCTTAGGCTATCACATACAAAATAAACGTAGTGATGGATGGTCCAATGGAGGCATTTCAGGCAGGGGGAGTGTGTGGGAGAGAAACTCCCTCTGGGGGAAAAGTTGAGATTTGAGCCTTTACAGACAAAACACATGCACAAGACTTCTGTCAAATGACAGGTGTCATTCATAGTAACAAATGATGTAATCCCTTTAGCTTTACAGAGAGTTTTAGCCCTTTTGCCCCTTTTTCTACTCCCATCGCTGTTCCTCTGACTGCTTCTCAGTAAGTACTTTGGTGAGGTTTATTGGCAAGAAAAACTAATATAACACCCACATTGTATTCAAAATAAATGCATATTCTCCTATATTTCTCCCATTGCATGCAAAAAGGCTGGTACTGATGTTATATGACCGTGCACACACACACTGGTGTCAGTATTCCAGAAGGGGCAGTGGGTGCAGCATGGTCTCTGTGTATCTGTTTTGACTGGAACAAAGCGTGACAGCAAAGAGCTGAGTTTCCGCTGCAGGCCGGTGTGTGTCAGCCTCATCCTTTCTGCCTTTTTCATCCATGTAAGAGCTTTAAACTAAGGATCCATTGCTACCCACACACACACACAACCCACTCATCCTGTATCTTTCTATTCACACCCTCCCCCATCCTTTTCTTTCCATGTATGCTTACTTTCTCCCATCTCACCTAATTTCATACATCAATCTTACATCTGTCTAATTTCCACCATTATGCCACATGTTGTTCTCTGCCCCCCCGTACCATTAATACTGTGACACAGCCGCTCTGCAGACAAAAAAATAAAGGAGTGCAGAGTGAGAGTGAAAGGGAGGTCAGCCAGTTCTCCGCTGATTAGCCTTCAGCTCAATTATTTGCCTTGGAGCAAAATTAGGCCTGTTTCCAACTAGAAGTGTTACATGATAACGGGAAGAAATAATTAGACTCATTTCCCTCAGACTAGACTGTGCGTCACAGAAACAGCAGTGGTTTGTTTGGTCTGGTTGGAAAATGGAGAGGGAAAAGATGTTTTTTCTTGTAAGAGCCGGTAGAAACAGCTGTATGTGTTACGAACTCAAACACTTAGGATGTAGGACCCAATTGCAAGACCCGGGAGACAGAGGTAAAGTATTTGTAAGATACTTTATTTTCCAAAACAGCATTGAACAACAAAAAAGGTAACTATCAAATCTCTAGCCGAGATGACAAAAATAGAGAACAAAAAATGAAATCGCTTACGTAGTGAGTAATCAAACTTTTCCAAAAGTACAAGGAGCATAGACCTGACCATAGCAAGAGACAATACACATAGACCTGAACATGACAAGAGACAAAACGCATAGACCTGAACATGACAAGAGACAAAAACGAACTGACACTGAACACTGGGAGACTGGGGAATTTAAACACAGGGTAACAAGACACAGGTGGGAACAATCAGGGGCGGGGCTGACACTGATGAGCACAGGAGACACAGAAGGGGTGACAGGTGAAAACAATCAGGAAATTAGACACACCAGGGAAACTAACGACAGACAGGAAAACACAGGGAAAAAAGACCAGACAATATACAGGGAGGAAAACATGACAAGGAGAACAGAAAAACACCCACTACCAGACACACAAACTTAAAACCGTGACAGTATGATGTCTCCATCCATGTCAAAATAGAATTACCAAAAGTATAATAAGACTATGTTTCGATCACCATAGCAATTACTTCTAAATAAAGCTCCATTAAAAACATCATCTGACTCAAACAAGAATCCTGCAAAAGGGCCATAAATACAGGTTCAAACTCAGAAGCAAGTGGTTTTTTTCATGCACTGGTCTGAACTTTTGGGCATTTTGAGTCTTCTCTCGGACGAGTAGAAAAGAAAGACATAAAAAATACATATCCTGATGTACTGTCTGCTTTTGTCTGAAGATTTCTCCTTTAACAGCTTAAGTTAGTATCAGATAATGCCTCATTTGCACTTTCAAACTAAATATTTTAGAACGTTTGCAATATAAAAAACACATCAATTACAATAAAATCATTTTATTTCATGGTATTAGCAATTAGTTTAGATGTTTCACCTGTTTACCCTTTAGTTTCTTGTATGGAATTTGAAAATACATATCCGTAAAGGTCGTTTTCTCAAGGTATATATTTTGTTCTCATTCTGAGGCAGAAATCTTTAGTAGTACTTAGAGCAAACTTTCCAGCGTTATTGGATCTATATTCTAAAGTTTCTCTACAGAGGGACTTGTTAATACATTATTTATAGCCTGATTCATATAACATTACGATGGCGAGAAATAGATTTAGTTTGTATGGCTGTTGACCTTGTTTTCTTAACTATGGAGTGATAAAACTCTCCTGGGACATGTCTCCATGCTTTAATGTTCAAAAAGCTCTTTATTTTTCTCATACTGCCTGTGCTGCAGCACCGCTCACCCTCTGTCTGAAACCAGAGCCCAGTCTGCTCTGATTGGTTAGCTGGCCTGTTCTGTTGTGATTGGTTAACTGCTTCAAGAGGTCCCGTCCGTTAGCCAGTGAGGCCCCCCTTGGGTAATTGGAAATATTTTCGAGCCCCCCCCCAACCCGGTTCCCACGAGATTGGTAGAATTAATTGTATAGAGTTGCACAAACATTACAGTTTCTCTGCTAATAATAACAAGACAAAAAGATCAAACTATAATTTTATATTTTATTATGGATGAACATGAACAAAAGTGCTTGTATTGGCAGATGGTCCTGTGCCACTGTGAAATAATGAGGCCTAATTGAAACAAATACTGCTTATTGATCTGGTTCTTTAACATTATCTTTATTATAGGTTATTTTTGTTATTTCTTAAGGGAAAAACTAAACAAATTGGAAACAGAATTCACATTGATTCATTTTATGTATAGTGTGGATTATGGGCAGCTAGCACACATAACATTTTACCAGACGTTTCCGATTTTAGGGACCACCAGGCAATCCCCCACCCCGCCGTCGGCGATCAACGTTCCCCCCCCTTCGCCCTTTGGAGCTTTTAGCTGAGCCACACATTCCTGGAAATGTCCCACAGCGCACCCCTTCTAGAGGATAAAGAGGAGGAGAGAGACACCACCTCCCCCCGCTGCCCTCTAGAGCCGAGTGTTCTTGAGCGAGTGGTCCCTGTGCAGACGCGTCGTGGCACACCTTGTGGTTCACTTCCTTAAGGCAGAGAAGACACTCGGCTTAGTTAACCGGAGCCGAAGTGGTCCTTCTCGGCCGAGAAAGCCTAGGGTTTGCCGAGAAGTCAAATGGGTGATATATATGGCAAATTATTAATTTAGTTTACATCGGTGGGACAAAAACCTGATTACTAAATATACCACAAATTCTGAACTAATTATAACTTTGTAGTAAATAGGTCTAGACGTTTCATTGAGTTCCATAATTTATGTACCAATCACCTCATTTTTCATGTGGTAAAGGGAGACCTTACCATCACCACATCTTTCATGTTTCTTCGTTTCACCTTTATGAATTCATTGGAGTTGGTATTTCATTGTATGAACTCATTTAGATGAATCAAGTGATGGTGACGTNGACGATTTAGGAATATCGCAACCATCAGTCAGCCGTGCCATAAACCAAACCATCAACGCGCTCTCTAGACCACATATCATCCAACAGTTTATCCGGTTTCCTTTGGACAATCAACAACTACACAGGATCAAAGCCAACTTCATGGCAATTGCAGGTATGCCCGGTGTGGTCGGTGCTATTGACGGGACGCACATAAAAATAATTGCGCCATCAAAAGATGAGGACGTGTTCGTCAATAGAAAGAAAGTACATTCCATCAACACGCAGATTGTTTTCATTCATCATGATAGGGGGACTTGAACGGCGGTATGGGCTGTTATTGAAAGTGTTTAAGTGCTGGAAATATGCTCATTGGATAATAGTTTGCAGGGTGCTTTTAATTGCCTCCTTGATTTAATGCAATTTACGTATTTTTATTGTTTGCTCTCTCTTTAACGTGCATATACAACGTCATTATCGTGGTCTGCACAAACTTGTCATCATGCGTGTATTCTGCTAACTGCACTGTCCATAACTATTTGATAGGAATACATTTCTAGCCTAGGCTATTTCCTTGTTTTTCGGTGATTTAGTGGGCTCGTTTGTGGGATGTTGCGGATGAGTTTCACCGAGACCGCCTGCTCTGAACAACCAATCACCGTACTGACCGCTTCTAAAGTCATGCACGAGAATCGACGTAATCCATAGCAACGGCGCGTCACTCTTAGTGATTTATCCTTAGTATGAGTAGGTCTCAGCGGCTTTGTGAATAACTTTTAAGAAAAAACTCCTACGTGAAATGTTTTAGCGCGAGTTAGGAGCACTCCTAGCGGTAAGATAAAAATGCTTTGTGAATACGGCCCCTGATCTGTACAGACAGTGAACAGCAGTGGAGGAGGATATACCGAAGGCTAAACAGCCAGAACACTGAGGTCATCACCAGCAGGTTCATCAAACTGCTTCCTCCTCCACAGAAAGCTCCGCAGTGTATAACCTCAGAGCGGAAAGGCTATTTCTGCCACTTGGTAACATGTAGATTTCTCTCAGACCCGACCACATTGTGTTAAAGCAGGGACTGACTTTAATAAGAACATGCCAAGACCCCTTTCTTTCAAAGTATGTCAACGATTCCAGATTTTCAGAGTACACAAAATGTTGGAGTGTAGGAGGAATATATCGATTTGGATGTTATATAACTAGAGAGAGGCTGTTTGTGAGTGTGGTTTCCTCATGCTGCAGCACCTCTTTTCACCCTTTGTCTGAAACCAGAGCCCAGTCTGCTCTGATTGGTTAGCTGGTCACCTCTGTTGTGATTGGTCAACCACTTAGAGATGTCCCGCCCCTTGCCTATTACGTATTATTTGTTGGAGTGCTAGCCTTTACAAGCGCAAGTGTTACATAATGATGTCATAATGATTAAGGAGTAAACGAAGGAGTCAAATGGAGGCATTTCAGGCAGGGGGGAGAAACTGAGGGATTTTAGCCTTTGCAGAACATTTACATGCATACAAACCTATACACATTACAGGAAAGGGAAAATCCCTAGCTTTACAGGTGAGTTTATTTAATAAAAAAAATATAAAGTTAAAATAGGAAAGTGCTATTAAAAATAAAAGAGCGAAAGTAAATAAATATAGTTTTTACAAGTTGAAATAAAATGAGTAAAAAAAACGTATTTACGGGATTTTAAAATGGGCTGAATCCTTAACAAATAAAATAAAAGTGTTGAGGCGCTGCAGGAATGTTTTCATGGATTTCTAAAATCCAGAACACGAGTGTTTTCTCTTCTCATGGAGACAGCCAGAACAGCATTAAACTGTGAAGCCAGGGAGCATCAACATAAATGTAGCACACACTGCCCTCTGCTGGCCGCGGGTCGCCAGGACATACACTGTTAAAGGCAGTTTCTTCTTTTTAGTTGTCAACAAGTCCTGCATTCAATTCCATTCTTGGATAATTGAAATCAAAATATATTTGAGAAACAAAAGAAAATTATTTGTTAAGAGTAATGGCTCTTTATATACAGTCTATGGCAATAGCACATTTTAGAGTAACATTTGTTCAAAAACAGGATTATATTTGTATTAACGCATTAATGAGTCTAGTGGAAAGACAACAATGATTGATGGGGGATCTTCAATTTTCTGGAAGCGTTCCATGTTTCAGCTACAGTGTGTGTTAGACAGCTAAAAAATGAAGTTTAGTGAGTGCATCACATTAGATTTCCAACCAGAACTGAGGCTGCGTCAAAGGAAAACGAAATCTCAGTTCAACTAACACAGATTTGTATTTTATTAAAAGTATCATAGGAGTGCACAGCACTGACTGAAATCCTCTTTGTACAGAAGAGCAACAATTTTCTCTGCAAATAAATTGTGACATCGAGAGTATTTCTTTTCTTACGTTTTTTTCGTCAGTTACAAATGAAACATAAAAAAAAAAGAAAAAAGTTCAAGGTAACACCAACACAAACTGTGCTCTCTAATCTCAACCAAAAAGCCACGCAAGTCCAATTTGGAAAGTGCCCTTAATAACATAAAGGCAACAGGCACCGGGTGCATGTACATTCAATACTTCTGAGGTATTTTGGCTCAAATAAATACAAGACTTTTGGTCTCTAGCTTAATAATACAGTGACACTAGTGGTGCAAACTCTGCCTCTAGCCACCTCACAACAACATTCATACCCAATATCTAAACAAAAATAAATCCTATTGCAGGCTCTCCACAGAATATAACAGCAGAGTATGCATATTGCACATTATCTTACACCCTATGGTTCAAAGTGCTGTACCAATCTCATCAAGACTCTCCAAATTAAAAACACCTTTTTATCATTAAATGCATTCTGTTATGTTCAAGAGAAACACATCTTCCCTTCCCCCCGAAAAATCCTGAAAAGCCCTCATCTGTCAAAGCACGGAGCAGCGCAGGTGTAGTGCATACTGACTTGGTAAGCCCTGTTTGGGAAGCCGGACTTTGGATCCTGAGAGGCAGCAGTGATGGGCTGGGTGCTGGGGTTGGAGGCCTGGAGGCCGGCAGCAGAGTGGCTGAGGTAGGAGGCAGGCCTGTGGGGGGGGGCCAGGCCCGGGGGCTGAGCATGCTGGGGGGGGTACTGCACGCTGGACCGGTGAAGGTACTGGGTCACGGAGGCTGTCTGGCCTGAACCGTGGTACACCGTCTGGCCCTGCTGCTGGGGGGGGGGCCGGGCTGCTGGAGCTTCTGCTTGTTGGCCTCTTTGACATCACTGTCATGAGCACTAGAAAGAGGAACGAAAAGAGCTGATGAGTTATGAGGTTTAGCCAGTAATTGACACAAATGAATAAAGTCAATGGGTACTTAATATGTTTTCGATAAGATCTTTTAAAATCTTTTATTTTAGGGCATAAAATATGTCAGAAAATTCCCCACTTGAGAATTTGGAGCTTTTAAACATCTTAAAAAGACAGCTGCGAACAAGTTGCTAAATAAGACTACTACAAAATTGTGTTAATTAAGTGTATCATGAACTTTTGTTTGCCAAAGCGGTTTTCTTCTGACACAATCCAATGGAGAAATCCCATTGGCCTTTGTTGTCACAACCAGGGCGACACTGACTTCTTAGTTGGCCTACACAAATACATTATCACTACAGAGTTCTATTGCAGCTGGTATGGCATGAGATGTAGTAAATGAATATATCACTAACATCGAGTACCAATTGTATGTGTTACTCTAACAGTGGTTCCCAACCTTTTTCAGTCAGGCCCCCCTTGGGTAATTGGAAATATTTTCGAGAACCCCCTTACCCGGTACCCACTGAGATTGGTAGACTTAAAAATTGTATATAGTTGTACAAACATTACATTTTCACAGCTAATAATAACAAGACAAAAAGATCCAACTATAATTGTATATTTTATTATGGATGAACATGAACAAAAGTGCTTGTATTGGCAGATGATCCTGTGCCACTGTGAAATAATGAGGCCTAATTGAAACAATTACAAATACATTTTATCGAGCCGGTACTTTAACAGTATTTTTATAGGTTATTTTTTAAGGGAAAAACTAAACAAATTGGAAACAGAATTAACATTGATTTATTTTATATATAGTGTGGATTATGGGCTGCAGTGGTGGTAGTGACTAAGTAGATTTACTCAAGCAGCCTACTGTACTTATTTTGAGGTACTTAATATTTCCACTTTTGCTTTTTTTGTAATTCTGCTCCAGTACAGTCCAGAGGTAAAATGTTGTACTTTTACTCCACTACATGTATTTAATACCTTTAGTTACTTTACAGATCTGGATAAATGATGTGAAATATAATCAACTCTTAAATCAGACTTTAGTTACACCTGCAGTATACCACTTTTACTTGATCTGAGTACTTCTCCCACCTTACACGTAATTGGAGCAACAGAACTCAGAGTTAAAGACCCAGTGAAGTGCATGTTTTTGCTCCAAAATGAAATGGCAGTTTCATTCCTTACATATCATTGTGCATGTTATTGGCTAAAATAATTTTTAATAATTCATAATTAATNACAAATACTGCTTATTGATCTGGTTCTTTAACATTATCTTTATTATAGGTTATTTTTGTTATTTCTTAAGGGAAAAACTAAACAAATTGGAAACAGAATTCACATTGATTCATTTTATGTATAGTGTGGATTATGGGCAGCTAGCACACATAACATACCTGCAGTGGTAGTAACTAAGTAGATTTACTCAAGTACTGTACTTATGTTGAGGTACTTAAGTATTTCCACTTTTGCTTCTTTGTACTTCTACACCACTACAATTCAGAGGGAAATGGTGTACTTTTACTCCACTACATGTATTTAATACCTTGAGTTACTTTGCAGATCTGGATAAATGATGTTAAATATAATCAAGTCTTAAACACATATAAATCATTAGTCAAAACAGGGCTACATTTGATTTAATTATAAAAGGTATAATATGTGGTAAACTGAAGAGCCGTTTGGGATCCGAAAGAGCCGGCTCTTCTTGGTGAGCCGAGCCAAATGATCCGGCTCAACAAGAAGAGACGGAATTCCCATCACTGGTGTCCACGGTGCTGCAGCGTGTCTGTGAGCGAGTCTGTGAGCGAGATCTCCCGCCCCCTCCACACAGAGAGAGAGAGAAAGAGAGATCTCCCCACCGACCACGTAAAGGTCCTTACACACCGAGTCGATTTTCGAGGTTCACGCTCCCCCCCTGCAATAGCGCTGCGCCCCCCCCCCTAGGACCACAGGGATTTTAGCCTTTGCAGACCATTTACATGCAAAAAAAACTATATACCTACAGGAAAGGTAATACCCAAGAAGCCCAATTGGGCCATTTTAAATGATGTATACCTTCCTGTATGGACGGGGCCTGCAACATCTGCTTGTAGTAGGAGTAATAAAGTCCACATTCTGTCCGGAAAGAGATCTCACGCTCCACTTCCTGAAAGCAGAAAGGGGATTTTAGTCAAAGACATCAAAGACTTGTTTTCTGAAACATGGAAAGCAGATGAAACACTTTTTGAGAAACTAGAATACCGCCATAACTATAAATCTTTCTTCTTCTTTGTTTAAGCCTGTGCTTATACTGTTTTCAATAAATTGATTTAGTTCTGACAGATAATATTAATGTGAGCAATTTAAGCAATACATAGTATGTGTTTTGTAACTAACTGCCTTTTTGTATCTACAGTATACCATTGCTACTTAAAAAGGCAGATATATCTACAGTATAAAATGGAATAATCAGAAGAGGCTAGATAGCCGCATACACATTTATCATGGCAAAGAATAATGGAAAACTTGAAGAATATATTTAAGAAAAAGCTTAAATACTTGTAATGCTCAACAACTATAGCACAGGTATGTCTGTGTGTTTATGTGTGTACTTAGACGATGTCTTCCCAAGAGTGCTCCTGCTTGCCATGTATGATGACTGTTCCACTAGGGGGTAAAGACGGAGAGCAAACAGTGAACAAGCAGCTGCAGAATATAAACTCAATCCTCCATTCATCATGTTCCCTCTGTGAATAGCTTTTACAGCTGTGCTCCACTAAAATCACATTCTTTGAGTGAAGTGATATATTTTGTTGACATATCGGCTTTGCAATTTAACTCAAAGTCTCTTCAATTGTTTCTCCAGGATTATCATTTTCATATTTCCGTTGGATTTCAAAAACTACTTATTAAAAACCGAAGCATAGTTAGAGTATGACTAAAGTGCCGGTGATGTCATTGTTTTTCAGTAATGACTTACAGATTGCTTTTTCTAATAAAGAGACCATAAAAACATCTCGTAAAAACTGTTTTTAAATGACTTGGAGGAAACGGCTCAGCTGATTGAGATTTGCAACTAAACTTACTGAAAAAAAACAAAAAGTGTGGTCAAATATATTATGTGTAAGAAATGTTCCATATTTTTAAGTATGTTCCTAATTGTCCCTTTGTAGCCAAATACCATGACCTGATTAATCAAGAGGAAACCAGAAGACTTGAAAGCATAATTTACCCAAATAGTTACCTAAGGAGCAGTAGCGTAGCCACCATGGGGCCAGGGTGGGCCATTTTACTCATTTGCCCACCCTAAGAAAGCTTTGGTGTAACTTTTTTAATTTTGTATAATTATTATACATTTTTGTATTCACCCATTGAGAATATCCAAGCATTCAAAGTGAAATTCAAGTGAACAAATATCGAGTTGAATTACTGTTGTATGTGTTTTATCCTCTGAACGTAACTCATTTTCGGTAAAAGCTGGTTGAGGTGGTATGAAGATTTTCCCTGGGTGGAATACAGCGCAAGTAGGCAAGCATTTTTCTGTAAAATGTGCAGACATTTCCCCAGCCCAGGAGCTGAAGGTGCATTTAAGAGGGATGGATATGTAGACTGGAAGCACCTGCGTAACTCGTTGGAGAGACATAAAAAAAGCGAGGACCACTGCAAGTCCATGAGCAGGTTTGAATGCTACAACCTATTGTTGCTATTACCTAGTGCAATAAAAGAGTTACCTAACAATTGTAAATAACCCAATTTATGTTCTGTTTAAGTTTAGCATCCCCCGAAGAGGCACAAAGTTGGTATTAACTATAATATAAAAATTTGGGTTTTGTCCTAATTCGTTTATATGCTGTTTTGTAGCTTTGCTGTCTGTTTACAGTTCATTTTTGGTAGTATGCTAAAGTTATTCTAATACCGCCTAAATGTATTTTTTATTTGTGTGTCTTCATAGCTCTTACGTTGATATTGGAGATTTCAATAAATTCATATCATCAGTCGAGTCTTTGACCATTATTCGGAGGGAATGCTACAACGATGCTTGGCAATTATTATATATTATTATTACTATAGGCCAGGCCTACCTTAGAGTCATTTTTCCCCCTGTAAAAAGCTGGCCCACCCTATTTTATACAGGCCTAAAGTACATTTCTGCCTACGCTACTGCTAAGGAGTAAGGAGTTAACATGTTCAGCTCTCTTATGTCCATTGGATTTTCTGAAACTTGCTTGAATGGTCCAAGAAAGAAATAACCTATTCAACTTTGGAGCCTACCTGAATCACGGGGCCGATATGGAATTTGTGTTGAACTTTTGCTGACATTCCGAGGTAGATGCTCTGGATTCAAGTTTAAATAATCTCAAAAATGTGTTCCCAACTGAAAATGTCCCAAGAAAGCCCCCTCAAGTCAGAACAACGACATGCAAAAAAGCATCATCTTTGTAACACAATGAAGTCAGAAGAACAATGTCCCAACTCGGGTGGTGGGATAGGAAGAGCACATGAACGCACCATTGGCGGAAAACTAGGCAGTACAGCAAAACACAGATGCAAGAAAAACTTATCAACCTCTTGTTTCACAAAATAGACTCAGGAACTCCCGGAACATAATGAGCATAGATAAGCTGTGATTGATTGGTTGGAAAATGTTCAACCTCTAAGTTTAGTGACCTCAGTAAACTACCAGCATAAGCACCACACGTAATTCTATGACCTTTGTGTCAGGGTCTGAAACCAGCACCTGGCATATGTGGTTACTTTTTTGGCAATAATGGATAAAGTCATTTGGCAATCTACCACTTTGGGGAAAACACAACAGAAAGACACATTAAGTTTGATGTATGGTGTTAGCGAATGATTGGACGGAGACAGCTGTTGGCAATTGGTGGAAAGGAGGAAGGAACAGTAAAGTTGTCAAGTGGTAGTAAATAAACAGTGTAGGTTTAATCTTTCCCGTGAATAAATTCTGCAGCTCATCATGACCCAAGTACATTTTTCATTTCTGGCCCTCTTAACTACAGGGAAAAGTAAAGAAGGTCAACTTCTATAAGTCTCCCCTGTGCTTCTCGAACACGGAGCAATGCATAAATATTGTTTCTTGTAATATACCTATTTCTAGTTGTATACCTGACTGTATCATGATATCCCTGTGTTGTGGCCATCTGTAACATCAGCAGTACTGTTGTAATAGCATCCCTTTTCAGCTCTCTTCAAAAGCACTGAAAAAATTGAAACCAAGTGTCCACTTTATCATTATTCGAGACACAGCAGGAAGCTTTTGAATAAAAAATGATATCTTGGATTGAATGATTTGTCACAATGAATGAAGGGGCAGGGCTGCTCATAACGGCATGGAAGATAATAGATGAAAAATAAAAGGAAATTATATATTCACACATATACAAATATAGTCACTGGACCTACTCCTACTGTGAGCTAAGATTGGAGAGCTGAGAGGTGTGACAGTTTTTATATGCCCCATGTTACCACCTGGACCCCTGCAACTCTTACCGCAAGCTCTCGCTGTGAGCGAGAGCTTGTCTGCCGTGCGGTTCTTTTAATCAAAGCTTCAGATTAACGCTGCAGTGTAACCCCTACCGTGAGCTGAGAGAACCACAGCAGATTCTCGTGTATGGCGTTGACGCACCAGGCCTGAGCCAGTGCCAGCAGCCCAGCTAATAACAGCCCGGCTGCCATGGAAACACACTGTCGCCAAGGCCACCAGGGTAGAATCTCCAAACAGGAACAATCACCGGATCCTCCGAGCAGGTAACCCTCCCCTCTACCTCGCTGTGAGACATTCGATCTTCCTGCCCCCCATATGTTACTGCTGCATTTCCCTGCAGCTGCTGCATCTTGTGAAAGGCCCAAACTATGTTGAAGTTTCCTCAGCTTTACTCTCTTACGAAGCTCCATTTCCTGGGAAGACTGAGATCATCAATATGTTCTTGGATCCTTTGATGAGCTCAAATCAGGTAGATAAACAGCACGCTCCTGGGCTGAGCTGTAGAAGTGATCCAAATCCATTACAGCAAGACATTTAAATGCAGTGTGTTTTTCTTTTCTTGAAGTCAGTCCAAGTAAATTAGCTTTTTAATCGCTTCAAGTTTCTTGCCAAAGGAAGAATGTAAAAAGCTTTCTCCGAGGGAATGAGCAGCTTGTTTCCTTCCAGATCCTCCTTTTGAGTATGCTCGAGGAAAAACAAGCCTTGGCTTCTCCCCAAGAACTCTGATGAGATGGCTAATCCTTAGTTTAAATGAAGGTCAAAGAGAACAGGCAGAGTTAACAAGTTCACACATTGCTCATTACCCCGAGAGCTAGTCACAGAAGGCACCGATCTTTTTCTCTCTGTTGCTCCGATACCATTGCCTCTGCAAGACCCTGAATAACTCTCATCCCTCTGATGTGGTGCTTGAAGAATCCAAGTGAAGGTCTGTTCAGCATTGGCCTTGAATTATATTCCCTCCGCTTCATGTTGTCCAGCACTGTAACAAGGACCAACATCTGCCTCCCTTGAACTCCTCACAGACACTAAACAAAAAGTAATTGTTCTCAAATCGGCTACTAAGTACAAAAGAGAAAAACATGCGTGAGGAGGACTGAGTCACAGTAAGTCTACGGACAGGCTGTGCTGGAGATAACTGGAGCAGCCAGAGAGGGAGGGAGGGAAAGAAAAGAGTCACTACTGGTGACCTCTTGTCTATAAAAACACACATGCACACAGGAAAAGAATAAGATAGGGTCGGAGTGGGGGTGGGGACTAGCGAGGGGAACATGTTGGAATATCATTCTGGAAAAATTGCGGAGAACAAAAAGATTGTGGATCGCAAACTGGTGTCCAGCTGTGAGAACTTTGACAAACCAACATGGCTTTTTAACTTTTGATTAAATCACCAGCTGTCTCAATCCATATGTTGGCAGATGATAAGCACTGTAAAGGGGTGTAAGAGATACAGAACTTTAATAAACCGTCCAGACCATTTGACCTGAGGCCAACGCTGCTACCGCATTCCCTCCACAACACAACGGATGTAGTAGCCACATGTGAGGTTATTAAAACCAGTCCCTTTTCTGTTCAACAGCTTCTCCACGGACTGCCAAAACTCTGATAGTGACGTAGTGTCAGAACACAGCATCAACCGCAAAGTACCAACAGCAAGTGGGCCGGACTCCCAGTAGTCACAAATTACTTTCAAGCATTGTTCTTTCTTTCTATCCTACTTGACCAAGGACACAAGAGAATACGTGTGCGTGTAAGTGGAAGAGTGAAAGTGTGAGAGAGACAGTGGATCTCCAACAGCAGGTAGTAAAATACATGATACCAGCGACCAGAGGGAGCAACAGCAAGCAGGTCAAGGTAAGTTTAGACTTTAGTGTCCAAGATGTGAGATGCAAAGGTTTTATTGCAATCTGCATAGTTGTCAAACGTAGTTTCTCTCCATTTCTGTTGTTATAGAGGCTGTGATTGTCCCACTCCTGCCTAGGTGCTGGCTGTCAAACTGTCTCAAAAGACAATGAGGCCAACCTCATGCTGCAGGGAGGATGAGCTGGTCGTGAATGGAAAAAGAGACGACAGAAATGATCATCAACTTCAGAACAAGACAATCAATAAGAGCACCTATGCTCATTGACAGACAACTAATTACAATAATCAACTCCTACAAGATCCTTGGCACACACATCTGCAACGACCTCAAGAAACCTGATGTTGCCACCTGTTAAATACAAAAAGCCATACAGAGACATTATTTAGGGACACACAACTCAAAAAACTAAGTCAGACAGTGTTGTCCTTTTCACAGTCATAATCCAGATCTTCTATTCAGCATCAAATACTGTCTGGTATATGGAAACACACTTAAGCACACAATAAAAAATAGACAGAATTATGACCAAAGATCATAGGCTGCAAACTCTCCTGACTAGACTCCTTATACACACACACACACACACACATCTCATGAGCATACAATATTGCCAATATCACATTTTTTCAACATCTCCCACCCCCAGTCTCAACCAGAGCTTCTTCCTCAAAGCCAAATACACAAAGAGTCAGCCTATTATAATTGAATGCAGAGTTTTGTATGGGATGAACTCGAACAATTCTAGATTGCCTTCCAGGTGTTGGGAGACGACATTTTGCTGTTTTCCCATTACCTGGGAATGTCAATGTGCCGTGTGGTTTTCACATGCAAACAGCATTTTTTTAGATGTAGCCGTCTCTGTGTGAATGCAGACTGAGACCGAGGCTTTCATAGCATGAACAGAAGGAAACACTACGCACACCCACATATGCGTGCAATGTGCGATGATGTCAGGCAGGAGCCCACTTGTGTGGGAACATTTCAGGGAAATGTTCGCCATGGCCTTTAAAGTGACTTGCATTTATTATGAATGAACACATCTGTCTGCTTCTTCCATTCACACCGCATAGGATGAATAACTGTGTCCGTACGGATTCCGCTCAATTAACTGGATGAGCTGCTTTGTCTCTGGGACAAATACTCACAAATGATACAGTGCAGATTGCTTCCAGGTGGGTGTCCATGCAATGCACATTTGGAGGTTTTGAGAGGAAGTCTGCTCGGCCAAACTCGCAAAAAATGCATCAATTGACTACCTGTATCCAACTGACACACTGCTGACTTTATGGTGCCCTGCCATTGTTGCATGTGTGTGTCTATCTCGTTCTCACCAATACACACACATTTTCCAAAATGAAAGTAACTCGGGAATATGTTTTTATGACTCGCTTATAGAAGGCTTATTAGAAAAATCCATTGGTATTTATCCAAGATAAAATTAAATCAATACATTTCATTTCACTTTGAGTTAATTTAGTCAAAAACGAAACACATTTCCCTGTACTCTTCATTAGGGGAAACAGTCGGAAACTGCAATTTCTCGAGTATAACATTTCAATCTGCTGCATCAAGTTTCAACAGGAGGCACAGATTGTATAGAGGGGCAAATTAAATATAATACTAAAGAATTTACACAATTTGTACATTTGTCTTATTTGCAGCAACAACTCGCCTTATGCCGTGAATATTATTTATTTTTTCTATGAGGCCGAAATAGGCTCTTTATTGCGGTAAGAGTCAAATCATTTACTTTGACTCGACTCATTCATCCACCAAATGACTATAACTGCACTGCTAAATTAGGCAAAAAGAGTTCATTCACATACTGCCCCAGCTATGACAGCGTGATCTGTTCTGCCATGCGAACCGGACCAAAGTCTACTAAGTATATCTCAGTCTGAACCATTGGACAGGGGTTTAGAAATGACATCATATCTGGCAGGTCATAATGTTCTGTTGGCCGAACAACACCGAACAGCCTGTAAAAAGATCCGCTGCTGTTTCATGACTTCATGCGGTTCATTTACCGGGCTCCATTTTCAATCTGTTGCTTCAGAGGCTAAAACAATCCAACCATTCCAGGATGAGATGTTTATGGCGTGTTTTTAACGAGAGGGAATGTGTCTGATTGGCACTTCTGTTCTTGATACAAAAAATATGGTGTTGGAGCTTTTAAATGTTTTAATCGGGAGGCATTTTCCATCTGTGATGTGCTTGATAAATCTTACGCATGGATGTCAAATCCTTAGATAACCTCCATATAAAAGTGTCAGGTAAATCAATCTGCTGCTTCTTAACAAGTGCCTCATAAAAGACATAAAAGGGTCCATGTGGTTTCAACATTCCCAGAGCTTCTTCTCTGGCTGGCAACAGCTCAGTGGCTATAGCTGGTGTTCAATTGTCAGTGAGATTTACAGCTAGTAAGTTTATAGTTTTACCAAATAACTGAGACATCAACGTACAGGATCAGTGGGAAAAGGGCTTGGGAACAAGTCATCGCATAATCATTTCCCAATATTCCATACAGCAGCATGAAATACCCGGATTGCTAGTGTCCTCTTGTGAATTCTGAATCATAAAGATTATTGTGCCTAACTCTAGTCTAGTACTTTGTCCTTCAGCTCTTTTGACAAGTAAAAACACAGCCATAAACCTGGATCCATGAACTAGAATTTTACCGGTATTGAATTTCTCTCTAGGCTACAGCTCAACAAGGTAGAAAATAAACACAATTAAACAGACAAAAAAATTAATGTTTGACTATCTTGCCGATTTTCTTACTTATGAAATTAACTTATCTGGTTGTTAACTTCTTTTGTTGTGCTTTATTGACGAGTATGTTTGGACTAAGTACCTTATATTTGCATTGGTATGTTATTGTTTGGTGCATATGAGTAAAGAAAATAGGGCTACGTTTCACAGCCCCACCTAGTGTCAGCAGAAAGTATTAAAATAATAATTACAAAGAAATGCAAAAAAATGCAAAACAAATACATTTTAAAATATATTTTACGATCATGTTTAATCATCTGATTTGTCTGTACATCAAGGTTCAAGGTTCTTTATTGTTAAACTAACATAGCTACAGAGTAATTATGTCGTTGAAAATCTTAGGTCACAGGCTTCTCCAACAATGCAACATTGCTGTTTTAGTCTGTGGTCTTCTTATTAGTGTCTACAGTGTGTGCCTATTGAGCCGTTTTGAGCGACGTGGGTCAAGCCCTGATCTAGCCCCTCTCTCTCACTGTCAAAGTGAATGGGTGCTGTAAAAACTACACTGTGCAAGCTCTGAGTCTGTTTCTATTCAATGTGTGCGGCAAAAAAATAATCACCATAGGGGCACTGTGCTGACATACCCACCAAACGTCATCTCATAATTCAGAGCTGATTGGCTGGAAGTACGTGTGCCGCGAAAAGTGTGGTGTGTGAAGAGGAGACGAGAGAGAGCAGTGACGCGTCCTAAAACCAGGAAGTAAGCTGCGCATGGGTTACCTTCCACAAAAAAGCAATGAGATTTTTCTATAGGATTTGAGAAAATAGCTCAACATGCAAAGGGTGACTAGATATACTGTTAGATAAATGCACGTTTTGTTCAGCAGGATAATATCCACATGTCTACCCTACTTTAATAATTTTCGAATCATAAATCTATCGATTAGATTTATGATAGACTTTTGAAACTACAAGAAGATAAGGAGGACTTTTACAAAAAGTAATAAGAGATTTTTGTCCAGAAGGATAGGCAAATGGACTTCATCTTCAAGTCAAGGTAAGACCG
>NW_011338488.1:575162-588907 GCF_000735185.1 Notothenia coriiceps
AAGGATCAGACTAAAAAGGCTTTTGAAAATAATATTAGATTTTGATTTAGGTCAAAATATAATATTTGTAAACCTGAAGAGTCAGTGCCTCACCAGCCATGGACCTCACTGCAGAAGCTTATATATAGACATCCAAGTTTTTTGTGCCCCACCACTTTTGTAAATATAAAAACTAGGGCCGGGACTTTAACGCGTTAATTAAGATTAATTAATTACACAAAAATTAACGCGTTAAAAAAATTAACGCATTTTAATCGCACTTATTTTTGCACCGCGGAACGTTTCTCACTGGATGAGTTTCAGGGGTACCGATTATACTGGAGCACCAACTAACGTTCATTACTTCAGACAACAACAAACCACAGTGAACAATAGTGCTCCAGTATAATCGGTACCCCTGAAACTCATCCAGTGAGAAACGTTCCNGTGTGCCTTGGCAGTCTCAGTGGTTTCAGACAGAGGGTGAAAAGAGGTGCTGCAGCACAGGCAGTATGAGAAAAATAAAGAGCTTTTTGAACATTAAAGCATGGAGACATTTCACACTTAAAATAGACAACTATTAAGGTAATGTAAGGTGGTTGGAGCTCTTTTCATTGTATATCCAATGATTGTTTGACCATGTTGATAAGGGTTGCTGATCATGCCTGAACGTTAAAGATATTAGTTACATCAGAGCTTTCCCTTTTGCAAGTCAAATGTCTGCTGTAAAGAAATGGCCCATGTAGCAGCCACAGTGGCACTGCAGGCAGCTGTTAAAGCTCAGCCAATGAAACTGTCATGTGGCTGCTATCAGCAGGGCTCCACTTTTTATCCTGTAGGAAAAACCCTGGCATTGGGATTCCTACTGAACATTTTAGGAGCACACATTTTATGAGCACCACTTAAATCGACATGTAATGCAGCCTGTGGCGTTTTTATTAGGGCCGGGACTCGATTAAAAAAATTAATCTAATTAATTACAGGCTTTGTAATTAATTAATCGCAATTAATCGCATTTTTAATCGCATATAAATATTTGACCTGAGAACAGTGAGAAGCAATTTTTTTCACATGGATTTTAGTATACCATTGAATAATGACTGAATACATAAGCTTAAGCAACAAAACATTGTTTATTTTTTTCAAGGAGGTTCTTAACCAAGACCAACAGAAAAGTGCAATTTTTGCCATAAAGTGTAGCAATAGCATATTTAGGAATATAGTACATTTCAGAGATTCAGGTAGCCTATAGGTAGGTAGACCTTCTGTAAACTATAACACTTTGTTTTTTGTAAAACACAATACTTTCAAGTACATTCAGAACATTGGAAACCCTGACTATTAGAAAACATCTCTCTGTTGCTTCAGANAGTGTGAAATGTCTCCATGCTTTAATGTTCAAAAAGCTCTTTATTTTTCTCATACTGCCTGTGCTGCAGCACCTCTTTTCACCCTCTGTCTGAAACCAGAGCCCAGTCTGCTCTGATTGGTTAGCTGGCCGGATCTGTTGTGATTGGTCAACCGCTTATGGCGCTTTTCCACTGCAGCACGTTTTTTTTGCTTGTCCACTAGGGGTAGTTCTGCGCCATGACACAGACAGTCTGTGTTTTGTACTTGTTTAACTTTTATCTAGTTTCTGAACAGATATGAGGAGCTGTGAGCTCTGAGTGCTAACAGCTAACGGCTGATGTTGGTTTTGTGTTTCGCATTGAAGATGACGTCACGGCTCCGCCTACACTGCGTTACTCTAGTTACTGCCCCAGTACTAAACTGTAATGGAAACGCAGCATAAAGTGAGCCTGGCCTACCAAGGCCTAACCATACCGTACTAAGCCGTGCTAGGTCCTGCAGTGGAAAAGCGTCATTAGATAGGTCCTGGCCCTTAGCCTATCACGTACCTCTGGAGGGAACACAGGGATTTTAGCCTTTGCAGACCACTTACATGCACAAAACCTACACTACAGGAAAGGGGAAAACCCCCAAAAAGCATAATAGAGCCTCTATAAACTCTATTGGGTTTCTGATGTCTTTCTGACAACACCTTCTGGATTTTTTAAGGGTGCAAGTCAGGGGGTCTCGGACACTAAATACTAAATCTTCATAAGCCCAAGTCCCTCAAAAACAAACGTCTGGCTTCTGAGGACATGTGGTCACACTGTCCATGGTACATGATGTTCAGCTTCTGCAGACCACAACATTGCTCTGAGAAAGTGCCAGGTTTGTAAGTTAGAAAGGAAAGGTACTGAACCTGAGAGAATATTAAGGCATTTTATGATTGTTTCTTTATATTGAACATTTTGGTACCACTTTACAATAAGACTACCCTTATAAAGGGTTTACGAATAGTTTGCAATTCATTTATTAATTAGGTTGTGAACACTTTATAGATCATTAATAAGGTTTTATAAGACATGAGATAAACAGGGCAACTGTGACCGGTTGCTTGCCAAATAGTGAGCCCACATTTATCTGTACTGCTAAGTCTTATACTGGCTACTTAGCTTACTTCGTGTTCTTCATCAGCCAGCATCCTTGGTGTCTGTTGTTCACTGAGTTGATTCTCGCTAAGTAGCCAATATAAGGCTTAGTCATCTTGCCAAATAGTGAGCCTGTGTTGATGTATGAAAACGATGTTAGAACTGGTTTATAAATGGTTCTTAATGATTAATAAAGTGTTTACAACCTAATTCATAACCTAATTATAAACCCTTTATGAATCCTTTATAAGGGTAGTCTTATTGTAAAGTGGTACCAACATTTTAAATTGATAACTACACTTGCTTAATATCTACATGTTTTAATAGAACACACTCAACTCAACTTTGGTTTACTTAAATGTTTGTTGTTTTACATTGTTTGCATTGGCACCACATTCTTTTATTTCAGATAGCTCAAGCTTGAGAGTTTTTTCTAGAGAGCAAATAGCGTACTTGGCATAAGAAAACAGTTAAAATGACTTTTAAAACTTGGAGATCTATGTCTCCGTGTGCCTTTATCTCACATCTAAGCTTCTGTTTTGAGCCAATTATATATTGTCTCTAATGTTTTGGTTTTCATTAACTGGTATATATGTCTTTCATGGTTCAACTTTATCTACATTTTTGTTTGTTTTTCTTATCATTTACACACTCAAGGTTTCCAACATTTTGCCATGTAAATTAAAAAAAGTACTTTTTATGATACTTTTGGTGTATTCAAATATGCTTTTTAATAATAAACACATTTTCTCAAATGTGATGATATATTTTGGTTAAACATGCAAAACAAATATGTGTTTTTGCCTGAGTTTTGATCCTGTGAGTATTTCATTTTAAGATCATCTGATAAACTTAGAAAGTGAAGAGTTCTTCATTTACACTGGCGTTTTTTAATCCTAAGAAATAAGAATATTTAGATTAAACTGACTGCATAAATGAAATGGAATCAATAAACTGAATAATGGAACTGAGCAGCAGCAACAAAAGGAAATTAGTTTCAGATTGTAACAGTGTTACCTTTATGTTGGAGAACCACAGGTCGTTCTCATGCAGCGTGGCCATGTAGATACAGCACAGCAGGCCCAGACCCACAGACACAGACCAGCCCACCGATGTCCAGATAATAACCCCCCATGACCAATCACCTGCAGGAGCAGTGACAGGTCAGCGCTTCAATTACCCATTTTTGCATGAAAGAATCCTTAAACGATGAATCGATAGAGTTATTTTTTGTTGCAAGTAAAAATATATTACATTAGCTTTATACAATTCAGAAGAAGTTTAAAAATAATAGCCTGAATGTGTGTGATTGGTTGAAGAGATATGGTTCAAAGATACATACAGCTTAACCTGAACAGCTGTAGAGCTGGAATTTCACAGTTTTTTCCCCATTTCCCCAGAGACCCAGAAACAAATACATTTATTTGGTGTAAATTGAATTTGTGTCAAACAGCAAGGCTCTCATGGCTCAATTTCTAAATGTCTCTCAAATCAAATGCCACAATCGTGATCCCATAGTCATCTGGGAATTGAGCAATACTAAGTAAGAAACCTGGAGGGGGAGATAACGGAGTAACTTTTTGCAGGCTTTGTCAAAGGAGAAGGCCCATTTTCTCAGACTTTCAACCCTGTGGACTATTAGATTTTCGTTGCAGCTCTAATTTGTAAAACGTGTTGTTCGACTGCATCAGAAAATAATCGTGTTAGTACCTAAAATAAATATGGGGATAACGTTGTTCAAATATGGGGATGACGGCACACTGTTTCCCGGAACCGCGGAAAACGTTAGTTAATTATGCTTGATGTTTTACAACAGATGCAACCCAAGACTCTTTATAAGCACAATAAAGTGTGGCCAGCAGAGTGAGTTGCATTTCATCCCAACCTGACCATGAACCTCACCTCCCATTGGCTCACTCACCGTGTAATATATTCTCTGGATGATGATCGGAGCAACAGTTGGACTGCTGGGACTGAAACTCTGCACCGAGAGGGGGCTCCTTCCCCCTGCTCCCCTTCCTCTGACGCAGGGCTGTCATGATGAACAACTGCAAGCAGACAAGAGGGGGGAGTGTGTGTGTATGATGTACACGCGCAGATATGATGAAAGCATGGACAGATACACACAGGCGCGTGCACTCAACACAAACAGCACGTGTAATGTGAGCCAAAGCGAACACCGAGCTGCACCACTGTTTAGGTTTCCTTTTCCATTCAGACTGGTACCCGGGGTGGACAGGCCTGCTTACAGCGGCATTTCATGCTCACGCCGCGGCCAGAATAACGTGAAACATCAGGTCCCATCTATCGACACCGACAGTTAACCGGCAAACTACCGGAATTAAGCTGTGGTAGCCAAAGCTAAAGCAAATGTTCACTAATGAGGCACAAGTACGTAGTCTGGCACAACCATGGACACAACATAAACTACGAGAAGGTTTAGACTCCTATTGTGAAGCATACTTCGAAAGCCTTGTTATAACAATTGTGTATTTTGCATAACGGCGCGAGCCCCGCTATGGACGCCAGCTTCTGTTTGACAGCAACAAAGAAGGATAAGATGTGTGCCCGTGGTACATTTATAAGCCTCACCCTCCTGTACAGCGGCGGCAGGTAGGATGGTCCGGCAGCTCTCCTCTACCTCCCTCTCTTCCCCCTGTTTCACTGTATCTCTGTATCTCCCTCACTCTCTCATCTTCCTCTCCTCTTTTCCTCCCTCCCGTTAGAATTCATGGGTCAGCTTCAAACCGCACCGGGGTTTAAGCACGCGACAACACCGGAACACAACAGAGCCTTCCTTCAAAATAAAAGCTATCACTTTTTTTTTAAATAATTTTCATCCTAGGTATACCTCAACTATGAGAGACAAAATGAGAAAAAGAAATCCAGAAAAAACACATGATTTGGTTTTTAAAGAATTTATTTGCAAATTATGGTGGAAAATAAGTATTTGGTCCATAACAAAAGTTCATCTCAATACTTTGTTATATACCCTTTGTTGGCAATGACAGAGGTCAAACGTTTTCTGTAAGTCTTCACAAGGTTTTCACACACTGTTGCTGGTATTTTGGCCCATTCCTCCATGCAGATCTCCTCTAGAGCAGTGATGTTTTGGGGCTGTCGCTGGGCAACACGGACTTTCAACTCCCTCCAAAGATTTTCTATGGGGTTGAGATCTGGAGACTGGCTAGGCCACTCCAGGACCTTGAAATGCTTCTTACGAAGCCACTCCTTTGTTGCCCGGGCGGTGTGTTTGGGATCATTGTCATGCTGAAAGACCCAGCCACGTTTCATCTTCAATGCCCTTGCTGAAGATGAGGAAGGAGGTTGTCACTCAAAATCTCACGATACATGGCACCATTCATTCTTTCCTTTACACGGATCAGTNTATACCGGATGTAAGTGTGTTCTCCCGCGCATCGTCTTCTAACTCTTCCACCAATACCTACTAAAATGAATTCAGAAACCGGTGAAAGACAGATACAAGCTCTTGTTAACAATATGATTTTACAGTTTATATCCAATTATTGTTGGTTTTGCACTTATTTTTGTTTACCTTTACTTTTTACTACCACTACTTATACTTTATTCCCAAAAATATCCCCTGTAACATACGATAAAACTTCAAACAAGAACATAAAACCCGAACTGCACATGAACAAAGGTACCGAAATTACAAATTTTTGTACAACAAAAATAGTATGACAGACACACCTGCCTGTAATGGTATGGAGAACGAGAGACGGAGAAGTATTAATTGACAGGTTTCCCGATTACGACATTTTTATGGACTATTATTTCTAACGCACGGGAAGACGGAGGTTCTTCTCCCCTACTACGGAAAAAGTTATTACATTAAAGACAAATTCACTAGTTTAACGAGACGACCGCACCTGGGTTTACCAGTTTACGCTTTAAAGTGTCACAGGTCATCCTCAGCTGAGCCGCCGATTAGGTTTCGGTACATAGCAAAACAGGAAATTTTGGTAGTCAGTTTGGGATTGGACGTCCTTAGGTCCAATTAGGACATTATGTTCGAAAGAATGGTAATGACACACTAAAACGTCTCGATTGGAAAGACCAATTTAGAGAGAGGTGTTTTTGTTCCTTCTACACGTGAAGGATACAACAAGGTCCTGGTTTGGTTTGTTTGGTTTACCCTTAGCACTACACACGGTTATAAAGTTCAGTACGGCTTTTGTAACACTCACAAAGAGCTTCGATGTCGGTAAGTTTTACACAAGATAAAACGAAGAGACGAATACCTGCCGTAGCGATTTGGGAGCGGTTAAAATTTTTATCTCCCGGTTAAAATTTCCCACGTAATCTATGTGAATTCGTCGCGACGTAGAGAACGACCTCGTTCGACTGACGCGTCGTCTCCTCCTCTTCGCCTGCTCCTTCTCTTGTCTCCAGAGAGAAAGGAGAAGGTTGGTGTAGATATTTGTACTTTTTACGTCGTGGACGTCTCATGAGCCACGTAGACACACGTGCCGCACCATGAGGAGAAACCGTCGTAACCCTCTACACCAACACTCCGTGCCACATAACGTCAGGTAACTAGTACCACTCGCAGAGCGACAGCAATCAGAGGACCTCCCCCCGAACTGGCGTCTGGTCGTACTTGTCCTAGTGGGGGTCTGAGGTCTATAGACGTTCTGTGCGTCCTTACTTACATACTAGTGTGGTTCTTTCCGTGTGTCATAATGTTGATTCACACCTACACACTTCGTCCACCTTTATTCCATCTAAATGAGTTCAGACATGGATTATTTTTCACCACTCCTGAACATGAAAGGAACTCATCCACAGGTAAAATACTAACTGAATGTGTGGTGTTACCACATTAATTAGGTGATGTACATCATTATGGAATCAATGGAAATGTCTACACTACTTACTACACTTTATATTAGTTCACAATTTAGTATGAAATCAAGCGTGGACCTCATTTAAGTGTTCGATGGGACGTCATATGTTTCAAGTAAGGTTGATCGACGTGGAAATGGTTCGAAACTCTTGTGGAAATTTACAAAACTACGATTACTAAACATGAAAAATGAACCATTGTAAAACTTACGTCGTGAAAATGAACATTGTGTCATAAGCGATGTGAAGACGTGAAGATGGTTCATGTCCTAGACTCATGAAGATGGTTTAACCTAAAATTCCCTTCTACCTGAACTTTGTTTGTTTTTTATTCCCTTTTCTGGACTTCCACAAGACGATGACTGGATCTATTTATTAGATCTGTCTAGTAATTTACTTCGTACGTAGTATAAGTGTCTCTCTGGCAAAGATATTTTCAGCACGAAACCTGTGTAGACAAGATTGGTACCCCACTCAGAGTAGGTGTGTGGTGTGTGTGTGTGTGGTGGGGGTTGGTGGTGGTGTGTGGTGTGTGTGTGTGTGTGTGTGTGTGTGTGGTGTGTGTGTGTGTGTGTGTGTGGGTGTGTGTGTGTTGTGTGTGTGTGTGGTGTGTGTGTGTGGTGTGGTGTGTGTGTGTGTTGTGTGTTGTGGTGTGTGTGTGTGTGTGTGTTGTGTGGTGTGTGTGTGTGTGTGTGTGTGTGTGTGTGCGCAATTTAAAGTAAGGGAAGTACATTTACGAGTAAAGTACGTCGTCAATGAGAACCAGTTACTAGGCAAAAATTTCGTCTTGGAAAAGCGAGGCCACGCAAGCGACCGAGAGACCTGTCGCGCTACCAGGTGACTGTGGTAAGACGTCAGTTGGCTGAGTTCCCGTCTCTTGGCACTGTTTGTCGGAACGTCAGACAAACTCGGGGCTCCTAATGAAAATAAGACAATTATAAATGTTAGGCATGACTTCAACAAAAACAATCTATTCCGGAGGGGACATAGTTTATTGTTCTTTGGGCCACAAACAGTAATACAACTTTGGTATACAAGTCAATATATTATATTACAAGATTTCTTTTATGAAATATATAAATACTATTATATTCAGATGGGACCGAACAATATAGGAAAAGTTTACCATAGAACGTAGTAGACAATATAATAAATTTACATAAACGAATTCTAAAATCCTTACATGAACCTAAGCGTTCCTTTACTTTTTGACCCAAACTTCTAAAACTCAAAAGCACACGATAGTTTCGTCCTAATTCCCATTTATTTGATCCTCTATTTTTCGGATTAAGAAGAAAAAACGCATACGTCCCAGTAAATGTTAGAGCAAGTATTAAAATGTCCAACACAAATAAATAAAAAAATTTGGCGAAACCCCGTCGTGTTTTTCGAGATTTGCATTGTAGCCACAACACAAAGACAGTCGACCGATTACCGACTCCTCTATCAAACACCTACTATATAGCAAAATGTTGGTCGACTATCCGATTCCCGCCCTGTAGAGATTCAACAGCTGGTTAGTGGTCAAATCACATTAGAAACTTACACGGATAACGACTTCGAATGAAACGGTGATGTGAAACGAGTCAGGTGTAAACTAGTTTGGTTGACCACACTGAAAAGAGGAATTTCTAAGGACGACTAATTCGAAAAGAGACATCCGATTCCGACATTACAGTCCAAGAAGGAGTGTTAAATTATGGTTGTTTTATGAAAAAGAGACTTCTGTGTTGTTGTCTTGAACTTGTCTGGGAACGTACGTGTTGAGTTCAAACCTATAAAATTTTCTGAATAAGACGTCTTATTTTTACACACATTGATTCACCCAATTATTGACGGACCGTAGCTACTATGCAGAAGTGTATGACGTCAAAGGTCCAATGCGGACTCTAAGGGTAGTCCACCTGATTGACACGGTCAACTGACATATCGCCCCTCATAAAGAACGAGGCTCCGACTACCTCCCTCAGTTGCCACGACGCCAGCGGTGTGGTAGAATGGGGATCGGTTCCATAGGATCGTGGCGTGGGAACGAGGTAGTAATGCAACCGCAGTCGTCGCCAGGTTGTTTTGAAGAGGGCCTATTGAAATAAATAATTTGGTCATACCGGCCTGTGTAGAGACCTATTGTGGACAAAAACGCAGTGACCGGCGTAAACGTAGTGAGCTCCTTTGCGTGCGGCAGGATGAATAACCGCTGTCGAGCCTCACTTTGAGGGTATCTATGACGGGCGCAACGTAAACCTGTGGTAAAGAAGGACTCTATTGTTCTCTCGTGGAAGGAACACAACCCCTGTGCCAAGTGGGGCTCCACCTCAATTCCGTAGGACAGGACGACTAGTAATACGTTTAGGCAAGAAGTGTTTAGAAAGGATTAACACTTACTAACAATTACGTGTCTATACGAGATTTTAATACGGTATCCGGGTCCTATCATGAAACTTTAACTACTAATCCTTTCACAAAAAAATAAAGCTTCACGTCGACCACGAAGAACCTCTAATTCGTTTATGTGATAAATTGAAAGGTAATTCGACCTCTGTTTTCCTCTCTCGGTGGGCAACGTAATGTAGTCTTTCTCCTAGCACAAAGTGTCGTGACATACTCAGGTAAATAGACGAGGGTCTTCTCTGTGGGCCGACTAACACTGTTTGGACACTAAAGGAAGTTTACATACGTATTGTTCATTTCAAGTGGACGAACAACTGAATAAAGAGGTGGACTCACGATTATATTGCTATAATTCTCAATAATAAAACGTAAAATCTCGGGTTTGTTCAGTTACCTTTCTTTCTGTTTAGTAACTAACTATATTTGTTTACTATTATTTCCAGCAATACTACGTCGGTACCGACTATTACTTCGACATTTGTCTTCCTAACTACTGACAATTTTCGTGAACTGTTTCGCGGAAAGAGTCGAGAAAATCGTCAACGATGGCGATTACCGAGGAAAGACCACCGACTGCGACCAACGTTGCAAATTAAGGAGAGATAAAACCTAGTGAAAAGTAGAGTGTTAAATAAAAGTCGTGAAGGAGTTTTCCCGGTGTTGAGTAGCCGAACTCTCGCGGCCCGCCCCTGTCGGAGAAATAGAAGCATTGGTTGTGCCCCGGCCGCCGGTGTACCGAGCGAGGTCGTGTTTAGAAGTCGTGGGACGCCGACAACGTCGTCCCAATGAAAATCCGTCGCTACATTAGGGTCCGGAACAACGGAGTTCGGGGGTTTCAGTCCCTGAAGCCGGAGGCAAGTCGGACAAGGTAAATTTGGACGTGGCGACTATCTTAGCGTATTATAATGTAGGACCGACCCACCCCCATTAGGGGCGGTTAGTTTGTAGTAGTAGAGTCGACTTACTTGTTTTTCCCGTATACTTGTGTGTGTTTTTAGTGTGTGTGTGTGTGTGTGTGTGTGTGCGTGTGTCTGGTGTACAGGTGTAAGATAAAATAGTAGACCCCAGTTCAGAGTCTGTATGGATAATGTCTTGTCGACTGGCGTGTCTGTGATTTTGGATATTGCACTAGTCCATATTTTTGATATCATTTATATAAAATGTGCAGCCCTTGTAGTTGTATGATTTGCATACATCCTTCAATAAATATACTCTTTTTTTACTGTGCAAATGGCAAATAATGGACCTAATGTTCCCATATAAAATGGTAATTTCACGGACAGTTCGCTTTAATAACATGAGCACTCAAGTCAATCATGTAAATGTGCCAGATTTAGTGATATGAGTACGTATTTAAACACATTTCATTGACGAGCCATTTTGATTGCATAATAACGTTCCCCCTCTGTGTCTCCTCCAGCCTTATAGCCCGTATGCTGCAGAGGGAACCCACAAAGAGAGCGACCCTAGAGGAGATCGGGGCCCACGAATGGCTTCAAGGAGTCGACCCCTCCCCGGCCACCAAGCTGTCCACGCCTCTGGTGTCCCACCGCAGCCTGTCGGAGGAGGAGCACGGCTCCATCATCCAGCGCATGGTGCTGGGGGCCATCACAGACAGAGACACCATCACCGAGTATGTCTCTATCTCACACACACTCATAAACAATGCCTTCCTTAGAAAGTAATTAGTTACACTACTCGTTTCATTCATTTTGGATTACTCTGTAACATCACCTGAGAGCAACAAAAAGTTCAACCTAATTTAAGATCGACACAAATCCTTAATCTAATAAGGACAATTCTGCCCTCTGTTTTCTGCTCTTCATTTGAACATCCGCCATGTTTTTTTGAGCTCAGTTTCCATTGCGATATGTCCAAGTCCTCCCATTATGCATTATTACTTTGCATTTAGCTGACACTTTTATCCAAAGCGACTAAGTGCATTCGACCAACAAGATACAAACTTGAAGAAAACAGAATCATAAGTACATCAGGTTTCATAGAGCTAAAACATTTCAAGTGCTACTCAACTGGCTTTAGACAGAGAGATAGAGAGATAGTCGAAGACCTTAAAGTAACAACATAATTTCATGCTCAGTAACTGTCATGTAATTACTGCTGATCCAACAGTAACGCATTACATTACTGCGTTATACACAAATGTATTCAGATTACTATAACTTTGTACACTGCTCACAAATGCTCATGCAGCTATTCTCTCCTGTGTTATCTCAAACACTCGCCACGGTGCACAGAGATTACTGAGTGCTTTGACAGTTATAATTGCCATTAACAAGCAGCTGTCACTACTGAGATGTTGCCATGTCTATTTGAATCTCTCCCCCCGTCACTCCTTTTATTCAGGGTTTTATGTGCTGATCAGAGGTCATGTTGTGTGTCTTGGTGTGTTTTTTTTCAAATTGATTTCCCCTCTCCATCTCCTTTCCTTCTCAGGGCTCTGGAGTCGAATCAGTACAACCACATCACAGCCACCTACTTCCTGCTGGCTGAGAAGATGCTGAGGGACAAGCAGGAGAAGGAGCAGCATAACCAGACACGCTCCCCCAGCCCCAGCAAGGCCCAGTTCAGGTACACACACACACACACACACACACACACACACACACACACACACACACACACACACACACACACACACACACACACACACACACACACACACACACACACACACACACACCTTCAGATGGACAGGGTGCTGCCTCTGCATTGTTTGTGTACTCTCAGTTTGACAGCAGATGGACAGACAAAGCCTTTTTCATTCAGCAGAGAATAGAGAACGGACTGAGAATAGATGAGAATTTGCAGATCAGCAATATTGCCCGGCATGTACTACCAAAAGATATCTTGAAATAAAAGGAGAAACAGCTCCTAGTGTCCTTATTAATAAGGTTGAAGAAGAATTTTGTTATCTCTTTAGGGTTATAAGCTAGACATCTTGTTATTGTTATTCATAGAAACAAATTGGCTGCAGGATTAAAGCTAACCAGATAGCTAAGGAATGAATCTAGAACTCTAGAAAATGTACACATCATTTCCAAAATATTCCTTGGTGTTTTTCTGTCAGCATTTATTAACGACTCAAATATATCAACATGTTTTTCAGTTTAACTTACTAAACCTTGTTTTCTGTGTGTTCAACCTATCACAGGCAGTCCTGGCCAACCAGAGTGGATGTTCACCAGGATGTCAGCGATGGCTTGGGGGGTCCAACTATCTCTCTCCCCGGGGGGCCACAGTCCCCTGCCCGCAGCGCTGAGAGCCTCCACAGAGGCCCCCGGCCCAAAACAGCCCTGCTGGACCTCGGCCAGCGGCCAGCATTCGGCCAGACCCAGGAGAGGGGGCCCAGGCCTCCGGTGAATCCCCACATCAACCCCCTCAGGCTGGGCTCTCTGACCTTAGTGGGCCCTGGAAAAACTCGCAGTCCCAGTCTTTTCAGCGTGGAGGAGGATGAGGAAGAGGACGACAAACCTTCTTCCCTACCTGCTCAGGTGGTTCTTCGTGCTAAAGCTCCCTCGTCTTCTTCTGGTAATCGGCTGACATCCCGAATGAGCGCCCCTGTTCTCAACCAGATCCATGAGGAGGAGGAAGAGCAGCAGGAGAGGAGGGAGCTGCATGGATTCGGCCCGCCCAAACCCAGCCTCAGCCTCAATCTGAACCCTAGACCACCGTCCCCGACCACGCTCATATCATCGCCAAAAACGGTAACACTAAGAGCACCGGTCGCTGTTTTCACCCCCAGCGCAGAGACTAGTGACGATGAGACAGAGAGTCACCATAAACTGGATACGACGTGTGTAGATGGAGACGGGGGCGAGAGAGAGGAGAGCAAAGAGGGGGGGGAGAACCGGGAGTCCAGTCCCTCAAACTGCGCCAGTCCTGGGTCCCTGTCGGGTCAAGGCAAGGCCAAAGCAGCCAGCGGTCTGGTGGAGAGCTTGAAGCTGATGAGCCTGTGTCTGAGCTCTCAGTTCCACAACCTGACGGGGGGAGGAGGGGGGGGCGGGGAAG
>NW_011338488.1:588933-590924 GCF_000735185.1 Notothenia coriiceps
AGACATTAACAGGCCCGTCCAGTTTGATGGATTTGGATCAAATCTGAAAAGCTCACTTCAATGTGTTGCTTCTCTCCCCCCCATTCCCCTCTTTGCTTCTCTCTCTCTTCCCCTCTTCGGCTGTGTCACCCATCCCCCCCCCCTCCTCGCCTCCACCCCTCTCTCGGTCTCTTCAAGCTCCTCTCCACATTCTGTTTGAATTCAGACACACCAAATACGTTTGAGTCTCTTTCCTGAGTGGAGACGGGTGTGTGTGTGTGTGTGTTTGTGTGTGATTGCTATTTCTGTGTTTGTGTCAATCATTTTGATAGCTTTTCATCGTGTGTGTGTGTGTGTGTGTGTGTGTGTGTGTGTGTGTGTGTGTGTGTGTGTGTGTGTGTGTGTGTGATACAATGCAGAGAAGGCATAGGTGTGTGGGATTGATGAAACAGAAGGTTATGAAGCAGATCAATGTGTTTAATTGCTTCAGGCATGACAGCTGTCACATGAACATGCAATGCAGACACACAGAGACACACACTGTTTCTCGTTTCACACACACACCTTGTATTTGCACTCCTTGCTGATCTACCTTCTGCACACCAATTCACACCTCCCTACATGTGGCTGTGGCACACACACACACACACACACATACACACACACACACACACACACACACACACACACACACACACACACACACACACACACACACACACACACACACACACACACACACACGGTATCATCCTAAATGGTCCTAGGAGGATATGAGTGTCACAGTAGGGTCACATCTATCCATTCAGCAGTATTGATTGGAGCTGATACACAGAGTGGCCTCTAATGTTTCATTTGAAATGGACCATCACCTCAGTAGTCTCTGAAAAAAGGAAGAAGTAACTAAACCCATTTAATGATTTTGGTATGCTCTGTTAAAAGAGATGAAGTCACTGCATGGCTCAGAGTTGTCCTCCATGTTTCCATGTATGCTGTTATGAACTCAGGAGGCTTTCATCATTAGCTTTTGAGCTGTGGCTTTCTGGATTGAAAGTTTGACATGACGCTTCGATATAATCAACAGGTCCGAACTGTTGCATAGTAACAGGCAAGACTACCTGTTGTGTAGTTAGTACTTGACATCCTGCTGAGTTTTTTCTTATTCAAGCAATCTATCCAAAAAAAGAAGGTTTGATTTATAAGAGAATGAAAAGAAAAGGAATCTCAACAGGCACCCAAGAAGTCTGTCTAAGCTCAAGCCAACATTAGTTTTGCCATCTGTCATCTGAATGCTCACCTCTCTGCCTGGAACATTGTTAGTTTGAAGGGATCTAAGAACATGTCTTGGCACAATATAAAGGTGACTATTTGCATTGTGGAGATGAGTTATTATCAAAGTGTTAACTAAATCAAACCGACTCCCAGAAGACACTGATCTATTTTTAAATTGATTAAATAAGACAGAGCAGGATCAAATTCCAACATTATGAAGACTCAAAGGATGCCTGAAGATGGTACAATTTAAAAACATGTCCTTGTGTGACTTCAATATCTAAAATATGTATGAAATGGAGGCCATTGTCAGCTATGCATTTGTATTCTTCTGTTCATTTATATGTAGAATAACTTTTCTCGAAACAGAGGAGCTCTGCAATTTATCCACGTGATGTATTTATTTGCATTTGCTATAAAACGTATAAGAAAGAGTAGGAATAGTAGAACTTTAAAGCACCCGTGATCCCTTTATCATGTCTAGAACCAACGATATGACTACCGTTTGATCCGTTTGAGAGTCAAAGGGATAACTATCTATACAAAGTAGAGCTGCTCGATTATGGAAAAAATCATAATCTCGATTATTTGGGTCAATAATTGATATCACGATTATTAAAAACGATTATCCTTTTACTTTGAAAACATCAATTTTTTGAACATTATGTTTTTAACAGTTGATTTCCCTGAACTTTAAGTATAACTCAACTGAAAAACCCAAAAAAAAAAAAAAAAAAAAA
>NW_011338488.1:600966-603157 GCF_000735185.1 Notothenia coriiceps
TTAGCCTTCAGTAAGGGAGGAAAGGGGGGGGGGGGCAGACGTTCTCCCACCCTATCCTCCCCTCTCTCTCCACCTCCGATCACCTCGTCCTGCTTTCTCACGGGAACATACAATTCCAGCGGAGGGAAAATTGAGGATGGAAGGAAAACAATCAAAAGTGACACGAGAGAAAAATGAGGAAAGTGTGTTGAGCGAGAACAATTGACAAAAAAGAAAGACAGGAGTCAAACAAACACGCAAGCCCTGAACAGCCGTGTTTTGTTTTGCTCTGATCAGAAGCCAAAATCTCAGAGCAAACTGGTGTGTGTGTGTGTGTGTGTGTGTGTGTGTGTGTGTGTGTGTGTGTGTGTGTGTGTGTGTGTGTGTGTGTGTGTGTGTGTGCACGGCAGCTGCTGTGTTTATCTGTATGAAAGCTTTACGGTAAATAAAGCTAGAGTTCTGGCAGGGAGACAGGTGCAGCAGGCTGGGCCAAAGGAGAGCTACTGTAACTCAGGAAGAGAGGAAGGGTGAGAGGAGGAGAGCAACTCGCATGAAAGTGCCAACCGGACAATCTTTGAAGTGGCACATATTGGCATATCATGAATAAACATGATCAGTGTTTTCTTTGGAGCGAGGCACAGCTCAAGGTGTGAGGCTCATTAGAGACCAAGAGGCCATGTGGATGAAAATAACTGTGGCTGAGATCATTTAATGCATCGGGAAGTGCTGCGAGTTTATCCACTAGTATTTATCATTTTTTACCCTCGTCGTTGGGTAATCGTGCATGCACTGATGAAAAAGAATGGAGTCCCTAATTACAAAGAAAATCCCAGAAAGCCAGAGTGCACCATGTAGACATGAAACATCTGAGATCATATAACCTACACCAATTATGTTGTCGACTGCTTAATGATACTATTTTGTCAGTTCGTTTATTAAGCTAAACATTAACCTCTACAGATTAATTGTCATGTCTCTTTCTCAGGATAGGTATTCCATTTTTACCGGAAACAAAGTGATGATAACATCTATTACCGTTGATAATCAACGCGTAAATTACACATGTCTCCCTCCCCTTCCCCTCCCAATAATAACTCATCTATAGGCACTTGGAATATTAACCCAGTGCTCCCCCAAGGCTGAACATATGAACCAGCACATATACGCCCGGGCAGCCGTGGTGTGATTAGAAACCCTGCCTGGTGAACTGCTAATACTCTCAGTGCAGTTTGATAACCTCCAGTCTGGCAGGCTTCTGGTTATGAATAACCCACCAACCCTCCCCCTCATCACTCAGGATGAAAAACACACTTCCAACTGACTTTCCTTCAACGTTGAATGCTGTGCGCTGTAAGTTGTTTTTCTTGCTAACTGAATGCATGTCACAACATATAGGGTTCATCTAAAAGCATTAGGGGAATCAGTAACAGCCCTTAAGTCTTTCTGAGGCGGATCTGTGCAGAGATTAAGCAACATCGTTTAAAGGGAGACGGGAGGGGAAATGTGTTTTGGTTTTATAGGCGTGTGACAGCTCCTCCATAATAGTGAGCTAATCCTTTTTATACAGTGTGTGTCTGTCTCCTCTTTCCTACACACATCCAAACACGTACACAAATGCGGTGAAAGAAGAATTCAAATGCTTTTCTTAAGTAAAAGTAGTAAAACGACAGTTTAATTATACTTTGATTTAAGTAAAAGACCTTTAATTAAAATAGCAAATTTCGGTAAAGTATGTATGCAAATACTGGATTTAAATTATGAATATATTATTTCCTTCATAGCTTTAATGTTGCAGCTAATTCCTGATACTATGAATAAGTTAATAGTTTAATTAAATTGCCATTATTACCAATCAAAATCTGCAATAAAACTTGTTATCTTGTCAAATAAATGTAGTAGACCAAGAAGTACAATATTTATTACCGAAATGTATTGTAGAATATCAAATTAACAAATTATGGAAACACTCTGGTTAATCAATTCAAAGTTGTACTGTCCTTGAAGAAATGTACATAGCTACATTCTACTGCTGACTACACACGAACAAACACACACACACACACACACACACACACACACACACACACACACACACACACACACACACACACACACACACACACACACACACACACACACACACACGGACACTAAACACATAAACACAGCAGGACATAAACACACGTCGCAGCAGTCTTGGCTGAGCTGATGA
>NW_011338489.1:0-12264 GCF_000735185.1 Notothenia coriiceps
CCCTTTTCTCCATTTTAGGTTGAACATTTTAAACAGAAAGCAATAGTAAGTCTTATGGATATTTTACAGAGGAAGCTTACAGTTATACAAACAGACGAACATACATTCAAGCACATTTATCAGTACAACTTTACAATTATTTGTAAAGAGTGGAAGTGTGTACTGCACTACACAGCTTCACTTACCTCGGGATCCAGGTGACCGATACATTTAAAGACCTTTATAAAGCTAATTTAGCCCCCCTTTTGTCCCGCGTACAGGAAGACATCGACCGCTGGTCAGTGTTGAATCTGTCTCTGGTTGCCCCAATTAATTCTATCAAGATGAATATACTCCCCAAATTTCTATATTTATTTCAATGTGTGCCCATTTTCCTCCCTCCAATTTTTTTTCGGAAAACTGACACTATTATTTCGAACTTTATTTGGGAAAAGAAAACCCCAAGGATAGGCAAGCAATTTTTACAGAGACCAAAGGCGCTGGGTAGACTTGCTCTGCCGAATTTGAGGTTCTATTATTGGGTTACAAATATGAGAATAATACAGTCCTGGCTGCAGTCTGACTCACAGCACTCTCAGCCTGTTTGGCTTGAAATGCATGCTGCTTCCTGTAGTCCAGTATATCTTTCAGCATTGGCTCACTCTCCCATTAAGACCCCCTCCTCTGCTTACACTAAAAATGTAATTGTCAAAGCATCCTTGAAAATTTGGAATCAGTTCAGACGTTTCTTTGGTCCCCAAACATACTCTACACTAGCCCCTTTAACTGCAAACCATGTTTTTCCTCCATCCTTAGTAGATGGCGCATTTCTATTTGGTCTAACCAAGGCATTAAAATATTCAAAGACCTTTATATTCACAACACATTTGCTTATTTCCAACAGCTATCTGACAAATATGCACTACCTGCAACATTTCTTCAGGTATCTACAGATTTGCAGTTTTGTTAATAATAGATGTCCACAGTTTCCTAATCACCCAACTGATTCGCCACTAGACACACTCCTTAGGCCGTTACCTACTCTGAAGGGAATGATGACCTGTATTTACGCTCAGATTTATTCTCTTCGTTTGGTTACCCTGAACTCCATTAAATCTCTTTGGGAAATAGATCTTGGGGAGGAGATTTCTGAGGAACTCTGGGAAAAAGCCCTTGCTAATGTACATAAATCTTCTATTTGTGCTAGACATGGACTGATTCAGTGCAAAATTGTGCATCGCACACACTTTACTAAGCTCAGGCTCTCTAAAATATATAAGGAGGTGGACCCAACTTGTGACAGATGCAGCCAGGCACCGGCGAGTCATGCACACATGTTCTGGTCTTGTCCGGTCTTACACTCTTATTGGACTGACATCTTTAGATCACTGTCAGAAATCACTGGAAAACCGGTCGCTCCTAATGCAATGACCGCACTGTTTGGTGTAACCCCACCCACACGGCCACTCTCTTCTCTGGAGACAGCCTACATAGCCTTTGTTACTTTACTAGCCAGACGCCTGATATTGCTCATGTGTCCAATAACCCCTTCACACACCTTGTGGTTAAAAGAAGTCCTAAATTCAGCCAAACTCGAGAAAATAAGGTGCATAGTGTGGGGCTCCCTGGGGAAATTCCACAAGATGTGGAACCCCTTCTACAGGTACAGTATATACGGGAGCTGGACATGCCGGATGTCTCTGTACAATAGGGTGGTGGACCTGAGCTGTTAAACTGTGATTAGTGGGCGGCTGACTGACCAACAAGTGCTATGTTTTTATTTGATATGTTTGGTCTTTTTGTTCCATTTATACACATTGTTTGATTTCTACGTTATTAATAATGGACTTTGACTCAGAGCCTTTAGTTTTTGATTTTGTTGTTGTTTTATTTGTCCTGTCTCAGTCCTTTTTTGTTTTGTTTTATTTATTTTTGTTTTGTTTTTTGTCCTGTCAGACTCGAATCGCACTGTTGTCATCCTACTTGTTTGGCAACTGCTATTGTGCTGTCTGTTTGGTTGTTTGTTTATAAAAAAAAAGGAAAAGAGTGGAAGCGTGTGTATGTGTTTAGCTCAGTTGGAAGCATATTCCAGTGACTGGTGGAAATCCGTCTCTGTCTTAATGTTTTTTGTAATGTTTTTTGTAAAGCACTTTTAATTGCAAGTTGTTGAAACCTCATGTTGCCACTTGAGTAAGTGGTACCAGACAGAAAACATATCCAAAATAAAATGTAACCTTAACTCTGACTATTTCTCTTTGAATAATATTTCCTATTTATGAGAAAAACCTGTCTGCTATGGCGGCAGGTTAGCTGAATTGTATCTTCCACAGCCAACATTAACATTGGCCGATGTAAATGTCTTTCCTGGTGCCATCTGTCATCCATAAACCCTGTTGGTAACTTTAAATCTGAAAAATGCTGTGTTGTCAAATGTGTTTCTTACCTTTTGTTCTGCGTCGTCTGCGGGGAAAACAGCCGCGAAGCATTAAACACATGGCTCCTGAAGGCAGCACGGCTCAGAGGTGTGTGGAGTTCATGCAGGGATTCAAACTGAAGTGAGCACAACATGCAAAACACATTTGATGTCAGGATGTTGGTTAGGTGCTGTTTTGAGATAGCACGGTATTTCAAGGTGTGCATCTGTGTGTTGTGAGAGTGAAAGCATCAGAAGCTTCTCAGACTGTGGGTGAAGGTGTGCTTTTAGAGCCTACATTGATTTACAAATACAGGAACATTATTATCCTTATCAGGACAGTTAAGTTAAGTTCTGTTTTTCAAATGTCATCTTCAGCATTTTAATTTAACTATCAACACTAAAACAATTACTCAATGATTATCCTCCACAAATTCACGTTTAACTCTATAATACTGCCTATCTCATCATGCCAAGGCACAAAGCAACAATACCTTTCAAAACATCTCACTGTATAGCACATGTCAGAAGCTGCATTTAAATACTAAAAATAATCCAAGAAGGTTTCAATTCCTTAGAAAACAGAGAAGGCAGAAACCAATTCATAAAAGAGCGGTGTTTTGCTGTTTTGCTTCTGCATGAAGAAACATTCTACAAAATAAAGGAAATAATTTGTATTTAAAGACTTACAGTATGTGGATGTCTTTTGTTTCTTTTTGCATGTATTGTATTTATGAGGAAAGATAATCAAAAAGAAGAGGAAGTGTTTTGGGTTTTTCTGTCATAACATATTCACTGAAAAGAAAAAGTGATAATCTCACAATGACGCAAGACAAACATGTCAAGAAGAAGAGGAACTGCTTTGATGCTTTCTGTCAAACATCACTTTTTCACTTCAAAGAAAATGAACAAAACTTTCCATAATGACACAAGAACTGTCTTGGTCGAGCTGTAGTGCAACTTGGCACACTTTGCACAAATGAGCCAAGTTTCTAAACAGTTGCCGCACACACTTGACTTGCATCAGCACCAGAGTTAATAGATGGTGAAAGTGAAACTGTACCTGGCTGACACCACAACAATCACATGAGTTCAATCGCATTTTATAAAGTGGAGTCTTTATGGGAAATAAGATGTTTACAGTATGGTTGAGGGAAGGTTTAGTTCTACCTACATATATACAGTATGAGCTTCCTCTGATTCATACATACGGCAAACAGAAAAGTCTAACACCAGCAGTGAAAGTGGTCGTCTGCAGACAAAAGACCCTTAGAAACATCCAGAACAACCCAAGACTTTTCTTTCAGGGATCATTTCTGTAGTTGTTGACTTGAGAAATATGTTTCTAAAGAGTTTGGCCTCACGATGAAGTGTTCAGATGTTTCCTTCAGAGCAGGACACTGATGGAAAAACTGTGTTTCTTCTCCACTGTTGAAGACAGTTCAGAGTTTCTGAGTGAGACTCTGATGGAGAAAGCCTTGTCTGAGTGGAGCATTATTCAAATGTAAAAACTAAATTTCAATTTAAAGGGGACGTTGCTATCAGAAACAATGCCCGACTGTTTTGGACGTAATATGGTCGGTGCATGTTTACATTAGCATCGCTAACACTCAGAGCTAACCTGTACTGCACAGAGCATGTGTGTGAAGAAGCAGGAAATAAAAAGGAACTTACCTTGTGGTATAACCGGCAGTGGCGGAGCTGGGGGGTGGCTGGGAGTGGCCACGGCCACCCCCAGCTGAATCCTGGTCACCCTATTGGCCACCCCAAACACCCTCACCACGGGGGACCATACAATTTTACAACATTAAGAAAAAAATGTTTAAGTAACCTTTCATCATTCATCAAGAATTAACATTAATAGGACGTTATATTGATAATGTACTCACTAAACTTACAATTCATTTAACTTATTTTCTTCCAAAAGTTAATTATCCAAAGCTTCTGTACACCCCCTTCTATTTACATGTAATGGTTAGGTCCTGCCTCCAAAGCGGTGCATCACCACTGGCACTTTCTAGCAGAGAGTGAGAGCATGTTAGGAGCAGGGATGCTAGTACTTACGTAGTACCATGTCTCAACGACTCACAAAGTCAGGCTTTCAAAAAAGAAAAGAAAGGAGAGAAAGACAAGAGAGAGGGACTAAAGGGCGACAGTATGTCACCCAGTTTTTCAAAGAAAAGGTGGGTGTGGTCTATGAGTGGCGGAAATGTGTCTGTTACAGTAGCTACGCGTAGTCCATTGTAAATAATAATAATTATGCTTTTTTGTACTAAGCTGACATTAAGTACTGTTAATATCTATACAGGTTTTTAATTTAACTCCTCTTTTGGCTGACATTTAGTAAAGGCAGGTACATTTTTAGCAGCTATTCATACTAAATCAGTTGTCCCTCTCCCTGGTGCCAGGACCAACAGATCCATCTCTAGACTTAGCAGCCCTGTCCCCCCATAAGTGTTATATTTTCACAGCTCAGTGTCAGCAAATATTGTGCAGTTAGTATTGGACTACAAGATAGATGCAACAAGCCTGTACAGGTAGAGTTATTTAAAGCATAAGAGTCGGTTGGGTTCTGGAGGTGTGGTTACAGCAATTGTGCTTGGTTGGCGTGGCCTGGGCCTGGTGGTGGGGCCCAATGTGATATATTTCCATGGGGCCCAAAATCCCTGGCGTGTATGGCCAGAGGGCAGGACCTATAACACATTTACTACCCAATAGCATTGTGAGGCTGAACAAAAGGACCTTTTGACTATGTAAATGTTGTCTTTTAAAAAAACAAAACATTTACTGACTTTTTTAGGATAGCTTCAAGTAATGTTGTAAAATTACAACTGGGGGCCTTACAGGGTTAAGGGCTATTGTTTATTGTTATTTACTTTAAGATGTTTATTCTTAACCTATCATTTAATTTAAAAACTCTTATTTAAATGATGTGTGTGTGTCTCTGTATTCCTGATGATACACTGAGAGAATGAGCTCATAGGGCTGCTGATCACCATAAGCTAAACAGTCTGTATATTGCATTACATTTGTATAATGTAAGCTTTGTTAATACTTCGCCTGCGGGAATACGAAAAAAACAGTTATATATATTGAATATTATTTGATCTTTTCCACCACTTAATCCCAAATAATGTAGAGGTGTGTTGTAGGTGCCTTAAATAACCCGTTATTTTCTAGTGAGATGTATTTTTATGTACATATAATCCTATAATCCTCCTTTTTTTTATCAATTGTTTTTTTTTTAGCTTTATACCCCAAATCAGCTATTTTGAAACAGGAAGTGAAATAGAGGTATATGAGGCATGGCTAGAATGGGTGCTCTGTTTGGTATTTTGAGTAAAACACTTCATAGACATGTTTTTTATATATTTTTATATATCTGAGACCTATTGCCTAAAAATAGCATGATAGGTGCACTTTAAACGTTTCCAGAGATGGAAAAGGATGAATGTATTGACGTGTATTTCCATTTTAAATGTACAGGTTTAATAAGTGTTGAGTGAAAATAATCTTCATTACAATTTTAAGTGGACATTTTGATTTCACATTTGAATAACGCTCCACTCAGACAAGGCTTCCTCCATCAGAGTCTTACTCAGAAACTCTGAACAGTCCTCATCAGTGGAGAAGAAACAAAGTCTTCCCACCAGTGTCCTGCTCTGAAGGAAACATCTGAACACTTCATCGTGGGCAGCGAGACAAAACTCTTTAGAAACACATTTCTCAAGTCAACAAATAAATAAATGATCTCTGAAAGGAAACTCTTGGTTTGTTCTGGATGTTTCTCAGGGTCTTATATCTGCAGACGACCACTTTCACTGCTGGTGAACTCCTGAGGGTCACAGAGACACTCCTACTACAATCAGGGGAAAAGGTGTGGCACGTTCCTGCTAAATTTGACATGTAATGATAGATAAACTGATTTTCATATATTTGTGTCTTTAAAAGTACCTTTGATCGTCTTACTGAAAACTCATAAACGTTGAAAAGCTTCCTCATGTCAAACCAAGTTTATTCACACGTAAATATAGTCGTAAGAGATTCGTGAAATTAATTAAACAGGTTTCATATTTTTTATTAAAAAAAGATAAAACATTGTTGATCCATTATAATTTCCTCTGTAATTCATTTTGGTTCGCTTTACACTGATAGGGAAACAATTACTGAAGTATTTCATATATATATATATATTCATATAATTGTCAGGAATTATGAGAACTTTAGTCAATCAAAACAGAAAGGTCACAAAAACTGAAAATACATATTTACAAAGACAAGAAAGCAGAATTACGATTAAATAAATACATTAAAGGTGCAAAGAAAATCCCATTAAGCTCGTTTTCGCATGGCTTCCTGCTTGAGTGATCACACAGGGTCATGTGACATCAGAGATTTGACAGAAAACAAAGGAAAAATTCACATTTTACAAAAGAAAGCTCTAATTCTTTAGATTGAAGGGAGTTTGGAGCGCTTGCACACACACTTTAAACGTCTCAAAGACAGTATGCTGGGTTTTCACAGCGCTTGACACAAAAGATTTCTTACAGTTTTATCAGTTTTACATTTTAAACCCAAACTAAAGTCAACAATAGGATAATCCCACTGCTGAGAAAAACTCCCCTGAAATCTGCTTTTTATTTATCAAATCTGCAGCTTCTCACAAAGTTTCACAATCTTTAATGAATTGATCTGGTCCAGTTGGCTAAATGTTTTTTCCTTAGAAATGTATCCTGCAGTTCCTCACGATACTGGATACACTCTTATTGTGTAATGGAGTTCATGGGTCACATTTATTGATTTATTTTATTGGAAACATATGTGTTCTCTACATTTGGCTGTGAGTTGGAGGAGACATCCAATTTCTCACTCCTTTGTCAGGCTGCATTTGTTATGTTAATCTGTATAGTGGACTTATTTTCTTGATTGATTTTTAACTTCATGTCAACTTAAAGGTCACCTATTATGCAAAATCCACTTTTTCATGTCTTTTCTACATCAACATGTGTCCCCTCTGTGTAAAGAGATTCTGAAAGTTTTAAGAAAAAAGATTCTCTCTCTTTTTGTTCTGATCCATTTATATAAATGAGCTGATAAGAATTTGCCCACTTCATGATGTCATTACGATTTCTTAGCTTGAGTAACCAATCACCAACCAAGGTAATTGAGTTATTGGCAAGCCTTGATGAAGATAATGGTGAACATAAAAATGAATTTGCATTGAATTTGTCTTAGATCCATATATGTTTTGAACTTCAAATTAATTCAAATAAAAAAGTAATGATGTCAGTGGAAATGTATTTTTTTTGGGCTTTATGGGTGAAGGGAGAATGTGGATCGTACAATGTGTGAGACGTTTTAATTTGTAACATGTTAAATGTTTATATGTGCCAGTTTAAAAAAATAAAAGTCAATGTGTATGAATGGTTCTTACATGAGGGCTTTTGCTTGTTTGGGTTTTAATGTGGAATTCGTTAACAATAATAAAAAAGGACGAATATCCAAGTTATATCCTGAAACCAAACAGATGTTTTAGGTTCATGAATAACATTTTGAAGGTAACAAGTCTAGTTTGATAATAAATCTGACCCTGATTCTGTACAACAGTTGTTGTTTGTTACTTTAGTCAGCCGTGTTTGCGATATGTCAAAAACGTTTCTGTCAAAAGTCCTCCGTCCTTGCTGCCCTAGTTGTCGGGAAGCAGGGAGCTGAGGCAGGAGAAAGGCAGATGGGAGAAGCAGTCTGTCTTTGCAGGGATCTGCATGTCACGAAATAAAACGTGGCTCTTGTCTTCGTCTGCTCTGCCTTGTGTCTTCTTGAGCTCCGTGAATTTCTGCAGGATCAGCTGATGTTCACGGCCTCGAATCAGACCTCTGAAGTACAGAACAGCGACCAGGTGCTTCTTGCTGCAGGTGGAGGAAAAGACAACACAAATATATTAGACATTGTACTCAGTGCATTGGATCCACATTTTCCCTTTTGTAGAAGTGTGACACTCCGGAGATCACCAGCAGTGAAAGTGGTCGTTTGCAGACATAAGACCCTGAGAAACACCCAGAACAAACCAAGGCTGTTCTTTCAGGGATCATTTCTTTAGTTGTTTCTAAAAGTTTGGTTTCGTTGCCCATGATGAATAATTCAGATGTTTCCTTCAGAGCAGGACACTGATGGGAGGACTTTGATTATTCTCCACTGTTAAAGACTGTTCAGTGTTTCTGAGTGAGACTCTGACAGAGGAAGCATGGTCTGAATGGAGCGTTATTCTGCTGTGATAAAAAAAACTCTTGTATTGACTTCACATTTATCAACATAAACATGAAACCAATGCAATCTTTCAACATGTCATAAAGTTCAATATATTGTGATATGACACCAGTGTTTTCAGATCCAAAAACAAAATGTTGTGGAAGAACGGGAAAAAATGCCAACAGGTGAGTTTGTTGTTGTTTCTGGTGAAACATGTTAAATGAGTGGGATTATATCAAGCAGAGTGCAGGACAGGGGGAGTGTTTCTCAGGGTCCTATGTCTGCAGACGACCACTTTCACTGCTGGTGAACTCCTGAGAGTCACAGTCTCTTTGGTGCACTATCCATATACAACACATCCTCACTCCCAGGTCAGCGAATGCTACCCGCAGATCCATTCTCACAGCGTTTATCAAACTTTTTCTTACTCAATATGAAGCCACACTTATTGTTTTTACTTCTTTATTTTAATTGAATAATGTAGGACTTTTGTTGCTGTCAGTTATGGGGAGAGTAGGGGCTCAGAATACTGAAATCTGTATTGTTTCTGCGTTTTTTCCTTCTAATTTTGTATTCTTTTCTAAACCACACACTGTAACAATACAGATTTCAGTATTCTGAGCCCCTACTCTCCCCATAACTGACANAAACAGTTTGTTTACAAAATTGAGACTTGAGAGCTCTGTATATATATATATATTACTCTAGTGTTTTAGATTTGTAATAAAACAAACACATTGACTTAACAAACTCAAAATCTTCTCAAAAACCAAATCATGTGACTCAAAACAACAACAACAACAAAAAAATACATAATTTGTTTAAGATGTTTTCAATCAGATATCTCGTTGGATTAAGTTAACAGAAGAATAAGTACACAAACACTCTTATGCTGACTTAATTCAATATTTATTTGTCTCTACTGTTGTTGTTTTAAATGGCTCATAAATCAAACACGTTGACTCATGAAACTCATGTTACATTGCCTGAAGCACAACTGAATTAAACAGCTCTCGCCTTCTCACGTTCAACACACTGCTGTTCAACAGAGAAATCCATATTTAAAAAAGTCAGTTTGTGCTTTAATTTCCTTTTATAATTACTTAATTTACCTCTGCAAACTCTAAGATGTGGTTAAAGCAGCACATTGAAATGAGAGATAGACGATGTTGACAGTCGAGAACAGAAAGACACTTGAGCTTAGTCTGATCCATTAGATGCCTAGTGCTTATGAGAAGAGTGTCTTTGTAGTTAAAATAAAACGTGCATTGAGACGTGTTAGCTAACTCTGGTTTCTGAGGTTTAAACATTAAGCTTCGTACGTCACGGTGCGATTCCCGCCATGAAACAGATGTCTAAGAATGTGTTGAAAACAAGAAGATCCTTGAAAGTATTTTTATCAAAAGCCAAATACTGTTTCCTTCATTTATCCCTCAACTCTGTGAGAAAGAGCTCATCACCTAACGTCAGAGTTGGACTCAACATTATGCAAATCTCTGAAACTACTTTCCACAACAGACTGGCTGCTTACAGAGCATGAGATGTTCAACTAGCATCCATTACAGAAAGATATATTTAATGTGAAAGCAACGTACCCGCAATCCCACTCTGAGGCCAAGGAGCCTCTGAAGGCCTTTTTTCCCTCAGAGTACGAGCTGACTTTTAGGACTTTTACCGAACTTTTTGAGAAGTCGAGTAACTTTCAGGAATATAAAGCTATCAGCGTTTGATGAAATGTTCATTATTCCACTGTTTCACTATCGAGGCAGGAGATTTATGACGCTTTAAAGCTCTCCGGGGGAATGTGTTTTCTTTGCCTTTCGCCGGCATTTCAGCTCTGTTGTTTATGCATGGAGGATAAGAACAAAATGATCACCTCCTCTGCTGTCATGTCGGGACATAATGGAGGACAAGCAGCAATAGGAAACTCTTATAAAGTGAAACTCTTGTTCCTCAACTTCTAAGCACGTGTGAGTAATATATATTAGCTCAATAAAGAATACAAACTGCTTTCCCCGGACCATAGCCTACAGACGACGCCCTATAAATATTCAATAGCTCACAGCCATTGTAGTATTTTTTTTGCTGAAGGCAGCTCAATTGCAAAAGATCCTGCCATCCAGGGTAATTCCAGTATTATTCATATCATGTGTGGCCTGAAACGTTCCTTCTCCCTTTGCTTTGTTTAGCCCGCTGCTTTTGTTGCTTTGAATACATTCGCTGCTGAGGCGTCATTTAGAGGAGAGCAAAGTGGGCATCAGGAGAGGAAGGGGATTGAATAAAGCAAAGGAGAAAGAGGCGAGACTATCCTCCAGATACCCGTGTTTTACAATCCCTCCATTGACCACCGTGGGTTTTATGGTTTCTACAAAAAAGTAAACGTTTGTAAATTCTCTCTCTGTCGTTTCTCAGCATGTTTGTCCGAACACACCAGCAGTGAGACAGGGTTATAGTTGGCGTTCAGGGTTGTGAGGTGTTTGCACTGGACTATTGATCTGCGGATGGTTGTTGCAACTTGGTGGTTTGTGTGTGGTGGTTAGGGGGGAGGGAACAGGGTGCCAATGGGGGTCCAGACAACACATTCTCACTCCCAACGCATAGTGACGTTATGTCAGGATCCGGGAGTCCCGTTGACTTGCATAGAGCTGCCTGAACGTTGGGAAATAACAGTGCGTGGTTTAGAAAATAATACAACATTAGAAGGAAAAAATGTTGAAACAATACAGATTTCAGTATTCTGAGCCCCCACTCTCTGACGGAAACAAAAGTCAGACATTATACAATTAAAATAAAGAAGTAAAAACTATAAGTGTGGCTTCATATTGAGTAAGAAAAAGTTTGATAAACGCTGTGAGAATGGATCTGCGGAGAGCATTTCTCAACTCGTCTATTACCAACGTTCAGGGAGCTCTATGCAAGTCAATGGGACGCCCTGATAGTTGACACTCAATGCTAAAGGGCCCCCCCACTGCGTTTGATAGTGACACCAAAGGATCCTGACATAACGTCACTATAGGACGGGTTGGGAGTGAGAGTGTGTTGATCCAGACCGTGGACTGAAGGGAGGAGGAGAGGGCAGGGGTGGTGCCCAGTTTCTCTATCCAGAGTTTTTCCAACGGTCATTGGACTCCAGGGGGTCCACACCCCCAGTAGGGATTGGTAAGGGTGAGGGTGAGGTAGTTGGGGATGCGAACCCTACTTAGGGTAGGCGATGATGGGGTTGGGGTAAGGATATAGACCCTGATGGGATTTTGGTTTGGGTCGGTGTTTGAGGTTTCTGGGGTAGGAATAGTTTGCACTGGCCTACTGTCATGGCCTGGCAAAGACCGTGGAAAGGACACGATATAAGGAAAGATATTTATTATAACAAACTCAACTTAACAAAAGACCTAACACAATGAGATAATCAGTAAGATCAGTAGCGTAGGTGTGTGAACATGGAGCGGTGCAAGGTGTTGAATACCAAACTAAGATGAAGGCAAACCAAAGCATAAATAAGGTACCTGCTCTCCAAACAAATCCTCCAACAGAGAGAGCGAGCGAGACTTTGGCTCGGGCCTTTCACTCCTCAGCTACCGCCGGCCAAGTGCCCTCAATCAGTGCTGATACGGACGAAGGGAGTTCGT
>NW_011338489.1:12304-25663 GCF_000735185.1 Notothenia coriiceps
ATATTTATACCCCCAAAGCTTTTTTCTTATTCAAAATAAGACCTTAACCTAAAGTACTCTTTCCCATTTAAATAAAGCCTTATTAGTTTGTCCGTCTGTGTCTCCTATTAATATCTAATAATAACAATAATACATTTCAATAACGTGCTTTAACCACCAGGTGTCCCTTTCTATCAGCTGTGCACCGTTATGGTGTAAATATACCAATATACTGATTGGATACAATATAAAAGTCAGCCGAATTAGTATTGATACTGCAAGGAGACTTATATTGTGAAGAGAAATTGAAGATTTTGTTTAATTGCTGATATATTTATGATCCTACATATTCAGTTTCGGCGGCAGTTGTTCATGTTTGTCTAGAAGTCTTCTCATCAGGGCTCTATAACGAACTACGGCAGATATGTAATATTTAATGCAGCCGAACCGTGTATTACAATGCCGTTATGTGATGACCTCCAAAGAGAAAATCAAGCAAACTCGGAATAAAGTATCATTTTATTTTAAAAAAATGTTTTCGTATTTCACATAAACAGGAAATCCGGTTAACTAAAATGTCTGTAAGGAACAATACCCCAACCCATAGATCCGTGGGTGAATAATGTAATCACCACATTACACACATCCCTTCACATTTAAATTTAAATTTACATTAAAGTCTTTCGTGAGGCAACGCAATAAACGCAACAACGGCACGTCTATTATTACAGATACAGATTTCAGTATTCTGAGCCACTACTCTCACCATAACTGACGGCAACAGAAGTCCTACATTATTCAATTAAAATTAAAGAAGTAAAAACAATAAGTGTGGCTTAATATTGAGTAAGAAAAAGGTATGGACATCCCGGAAAGTTGAAAATGTACGCTAAGGGCCGCCCCCTTGCGTTGGAAAAAGCCGACACAGGGGACTTGACATAACGTCAACATAGGCCGACCTTGGAGTGAGGATGTGTTGCCATATACAGTATATGCTGCATAAAATCCTTTTAGGGATCAAGCAATTCTTATTGAAAACACATTTTTGGAAGGGTTTAACATCGGAATAAGTCTAAATGAAAGTTGACTATATGTTAAATTGCATCCACATTTTACTTCCTACTTTTCAAATATGTTAGACTTAACATGACAACTTCTCTGAAGTGTAATGAAATCTTGCAGATGTGTTTTGCTTGTGGGTTCTTTGCAACACGCATCAGAGGTTTATTGTTAATGATCAGTGCTCTCTGTTTTTGGGTTAATCAGAAACAAAAGCATACTTTGCACCTCATTTTGTTCACCTTCTTTGCTCTTTTTTCATCATCACTTCCTAATTTTTTTGGTTACTTTAACTCAAGTTTGCTATGTTTCAGTCTCAAATGGGGGGACTCCTGCACCGCTTTAATCTGCTGACCGATCCATGTGAACAGAAGCACCTTCATTTAATTATTCCAAAATGACCAAAAGGGGAATCATTGAAACTTTTTACACGTTTCAAATAGAAATTGAAATCAAGATATTGGTTTAATGTCTTCACTCAGGCCTTTTTTTGTGGTGCCTGACTTGTGTAACCCAACAAAACCTCTGCTTTGCAACAGGGGGACGCGTTGCTGCACTTCAGTAACCTCCATGTATGTTGAACTTTATCAGGTTTTGAAAGAAATGACTAAGTGAGAGGAAAGCCCCGCCTTTAACCCCTCTGACATCGAGCTAATCAACACATTATTAGATAAAGATTAGATTAAATATTGGTCATAGTGCACAGTGCAGATCGAAGCCATGACATGCAGTTAGCATCCAACCAAAAGGGAATTTACTGATTTAGAATATGAATTTTAGAAAATGCTAGAAAGTGCATTAGGTAGTTTAGCACCAATCATTTTAAATGTACAGTATGCAGAAGTCCTGCATGTGAATACATTAAAGAGGACATATTATGCTCAGTTTCAAGTTCATATTTGTACTTTGTGCACTACTAGTCTGTGACATGCTTGTTTTTTAAATGAGTTACAAAAATGCCTTACCAGAAGTCAGGGTAATGCTTCACTAAAGTCTCCAGATGGTTCTTTATGTCTCTCTTGTTTTTCTGTTCGACGATGACGCTCAGCTCGTCTCCGACATCATAGAGCCACTCGTGAGCCGAGTTCTAAAACAGAAAAAAAAAATATATATATTTACGTTTCAATATTATTTTAATATAAGTGTTCTGACTCATTTAGGGTAACCTGAAACACTCTATATTGGTGCCTTTATTTATTCAATTTAAGAATACAAAATTGTTTTTACGACCTTTCTGTGGCTTCAATATCTTACTGTCCCCAGGTAACAAGTTTACAATGTTTATTGTGATGTGTCAATACTGCAAAAAACACTTCCTTAAAACATTTTAAAGGGAAACTCAAACATTACACACATAAAGATCAATGTATTAGTCATGGGGAGTATGTAAACAGTTTTAAACACTAATGTATTCAGTGGCTCTGTATTAACTTAAAGCCTCAGAGTTATTTTGATCCAAGCCGGGACACAACAAATGTTTGTAGAGTCGCATCATGGGAAACTGCACACACAGTATGACCCAGCATTTTTGGGCATTGACCCATACTGGGAAGTAAAGGCGTTATTCTTAAGTAAATCTGTCTCTAATATTAAATATAAAATGTGCAATACCAATATTAGTTGGTGAAGAAGTACTAATTTTTTCCTATTGACATGCAGAAGATGCTGTTCACGTTGATGGGGAAGTAAAGGGGTGTATCACCATGACATAAAACAATAATGTTATGATCACCATCTCCTCAAACAGGTCCCTCAGTTCTTCCCACTGCTTGCGGATCTTGCTCGCTGCTCTCTCGTGTCTCTGGTTCTTGCACGAGAAGTTTTTCTTCATCAGCTGGCCGATGTATTCTTGTACCACGTGGTAGTGCAGCCTGCTGGCAAAGTCCTGTTGCCGGGAAACACACACACACACACACACACACACACACACACACACACACACACACACACACACACACACACACACACACACACACACACACACACACACACACACACACACACACACACACACACACACACACACACACACACACACACACACACACACACACACACACGCACACACACACACAGAGGGAGTGATGTAGTAGGATAACAGGAGATGCATGTAAATGGGGAAATGAAAGTGTCTTAATGTGTCCGTCACATGACCAACTGCCATCAGGTCATAAGAACTAACACTTTCACTTCCACCTATTCATCGGTTCAAGTTTTCCAGGATTTTTTCCTTGTCTCTTTAATCATTTCTGCATCCCGCTGGAAACAATGGAGCACAAACTGATTAACTGGAACTTCCAAGAGGGGCTGATCCAATAAGTAGATAAGAATTTCGTCCACAGACCTCCTTTTAGCTGATTAGACTAGCTCTTAGAGAAAAAAAAAACACAAATGCGGTTGCCAAACCTGAAATCCATTGTTTTAAGCCATGTAAGAGGGTTTCTTGTAATCCAAAAATATAAATCCTAAGCGCTAAATGGGAAATGTATCAGATCATATCCAAACGTTGGCAGGTAACCAATCATTTTAAAGAGGCAGTAGTCTTTACTAATAAGTAAAATGTTTTAGCTGGCACGTTAAGATAATAAAGTGGTTGGTAAATGCTGGGAATCGACCCCTGACCTCACCTGGTTGTGTGGAGGCCTCATGAGAGCGCAGTGCTTAGAGAGCAGTTCCGTGCGTCTGGAAAGCTGTTTAAAGTCGTCATCGTCGGTGAGCCACTTCCTTGTTATCATTCTCCTCAGATACAGCTGGAAAAAATATCAGAAAACAGGTTTGAAGCAGGAAAAATAAATCTTACTATATAATGCTTTTACTGTTTTATTCTCCACAGGTTGAAGGGGGGTCATCAGTTCTTCTTTCTGTTCGTTAGGACGTCTGTTCAAAGAGACGTGGTTTTCCCTTTCTTGTATTGTGTTATATCGGCCTTTGTGCATGTAAATGGTCTGCAAATGCCAAAATCCCTGTGTTCCCTCCGGAGGGAGTTTCTCTCCTACCCGCCTGAAACGCCTCCCTTTCACTCCTTTGTCTACTTCTGTAACATAATGACATCACTATGTAACACGCGCACTTCGGCTAGTGCTCCAACACATTGTACGTGATAGACTAAGAGGTGGGACATCTCTAAGCGGTTGACCAATCACAACAGAGCCGGCCAGCTAACCAATCAGAGCAGACTGGGCTCTGGTTTCAGACAGAGGGGGAAAAGAGGTGCTGCAGCACAGGCAGTAATTTGATAACATGAATGTGATATAAAGTACTGTGATCGTACCTCGACGTCCTCTTTGAACTGGACCTCCAGCCCCTGGCTGAGCCTGAAGATCAGCCCATCAGTCTCTTTCTTTAAGTCCTCCACCTCTGCAGGACACGTGTCCCGGTACCCCTCCATGTGCTGCCTGCAGGAGGAAAAACAGCATTGACTGAGTGACTGTAATGAAATAGCTGACCTTAGTTTGTTCATCCTTTGGAAGTGTTTGGACCATCGTGTTGGGAACCACTTGGATAAACTTTTGTAGTTTATATTAAGTTGTTGAATCGAGATCACTTAAAATGATTGTTAATATTATTTAAACGCAATAAAAACACAATGTAGTTTGAGAAACATACTCATGAAAATGATATTTCAATCCTTTCACATTGCTATCTAAAACTGTAAAATGTCAGCTTTCCACAATCCTAAACTCCACCTTGCCGTCATACTAACATTATGACGTGACAGATCTGTGTCCATGTTATATTGTATGTTTTCTGTTCTGTTTTTTACTGACTTGTAAAAGGTGTAGAGACTCTTTGGCTAATGTGTAATTCATATAATCTGAAGCAGAGAAGGTTAAAAGTCACATCTACTCTGCATCTGTACACACACTCTGCTCCTGACATTTACAATTGCATTAAATAAACCAGAGCGATGCTGCATCTGCTGTCTCGAGACTGCAAATAGCAGCTGAGTGCTTTTAGAGGTGCAGCTTGCTCTACTTTCTCTTTCTACCCTCTTATACAACCAGAGCGTTTCTCACTCGCAGCCCCGATTCCCCGAAATCACGTGGGGCAAAACTCGTTCCAAGGCTTGCAAATTTCACAATGGCAAGCCCTTATTTTAAATGGGTTTGTGGTGAGCCTCTGCGTTTTAAAGAGGCGGTCTTCTATCTGAATCTAAAATAGCTCAGACATGAATCATCCAAACAAAATCTGATCGTCTTCCGAGTCTCTGTGCAGTTTAAGCACGTGTTTGTTGTTTTAGAAGCTGCAAAATCATTAGTTTAAAGCAAATCAACTAACATATAATATAACCAGATATTTAGATCATTTGTTGTGGGTGACTTTCAAATCAAAGCACATACATGTTAAGTACAGTATTGAACGTGGATCCAATTACATGCAGAAGTGGAAGAATTATTCAGATCCTTTACTCAAGTAAAAGTATTAACACCATACTGTGAATGAACTTAGGTAACCTTGTTTTCAAACCCTATATAACTTGGGAACTTGGAAAAGGTTCCTTCCAAATCCTTTTTTTCAAATCTGCATAAGTCCTTATCACATGAGAGAGAAAATGATTACTTTACCTGCAGGGATTTCATTCCTTGAAGGTGTATTATCTACTATTTAAAAACCGATAAACATGTTTAAATGTACCAATTTGAGCTTTTATTTTGAAGGTTAAACAGCCCAGAGGCAGTTGTTCATGTTATTCTACTGGTTAAGCACCAATGTAAAAAACAAATACACTCCTAAACATTAATTAAGAGTACTTTTAAAACAGGAAATCATCTATTTTCCTCTGGTGGCTGTGCTTTTGTCAAGGCAGGTTGGCATGATGCCTACCGGGGGTAATGTCAGGAAGTCATGTGACTTACTGTAAAGCTGTGAAGCTGTTGATGTATGTAATCTGATACTCTGTCCAGATAGGCTCCGGCTGCAGAGCGCTGCAGTGAAGCCTGAACCCCGCCTCAAATCTGTGGAGAGGAGAGACATGTGTTCAGCCTGCAAGACAACTACAAGGGCTTTAAACAACACACTTTAAATGGACTTTAATGTCTACATGATCTTTAGAGGCTTTTTTAAATGATTGATTGTATCGAGGTGGGGTCTCGCGTGTTAAACAGTCTTAGTCATAAATAGGCAGAGGAAATCTTTTGTCATATTGCAAAAGTGTGGTTATTGCACGAAGGGCTGGTTCCTGTTTTTGGTTTGTTTTGGATAGTTTATACACATTTCTACGTTTCTTTAATCCATTATTAATGTAGAATTTACATTAAGTTTACTATAATAGCCTAGATGTCAAAAGTGCTATAAAAACAACATTTACTACAATGACTCAGTTGATCTTGTTAAAATAAAGTAATTTAAATTGAAGTGCTCATACAGTATTTGTGTATTTCTGTGTTAACAAACCTCTTGGGAAAGTCTTTGAGCTCTTGCAGGCAGGAAGAGATCACTTTCTGTTTCAGCTGAGCATCGATCGCAGCAGAGCCTACAATAGATCCCTTCAAATTCTGCAGGAAACACACAAAAGTATAGAGCTCTTAAGACAGATACTTAAAACAAAGAAACAATGAGGTAATTATGAAGCTCTCTGCTGCCGTCAAATGGGTCAATCGCTGCAGTGCAACATGCACAGATGAGGGGGAATAAATCCCAATATTTTTATTAATACCATTATTTATTTACTTAGATACAAATACAATAAATTATAATCTGTAACAAAAATAAACACAATTATTTTTTTTAAACAGAGAAAATCAACAATGTCACACAAAACTCTCCAAAAAAGAAACATTATCCCATTAAGCACATATTCTGAGACCAATAATATATTTATAAAATATTAATATTTTATTTACTCTTTTTAAATAAGTTATATATATATATATATATTCATATGTTCTGTATTCAATATATTTATTTAAATGTATGTATTTTTTCTATATTTAAAGTATGAATTATTAATTAATCTGTTACTTATTTTCTTTTTTGTGTAACTATATTTTAATTAATACACATGACTTATAAGATGAGATAAGGAGTTAAGAGTTTGATGACCCCCCCCCATGTGATATTTATAAAAACATATTGTACCGTCCAGATGTCCATGGGAAACTGAGAGTGGAGGAAGCCCTCGTCCTTCTCTGGAGTCTCTCTGTCCCTCCATATTGTCTTATTTTCTTGTTCAATTACTCTCTCCAGGGTGCATCTTATGTCCTCCTGCAGAAACAAACACGTGGAGACAAAAGGTGGAGGAGGCGGTAAACAATCAGCAAAAAGCGGCTAGTTCCTGTTTGAAAATGACTCTATGTTACCTCATCTTCTTTCAGTGACTGCAAACATACTCAATTATTATTATCTATTTACAGTATATTGCTGTGTCCACTGACTGCGCCACGATAGGAGGGTAAAGATCAGAGACATTGGTTACGTGTCTTTCCGTCTCCAAATCTTTGTGCTTTTATTTTGTAGGCTAAAGAAAAAGGGTCCAAACTGGAGGGCAGCCCACCCCTCAAAATTAAAAAAACAAACACTTCTGTTTACAATCAATGGTTGGACTTGCTACTGCTATGTGAGCAAAAATGAAATCTTGGATGTTGACTTTTAATACAGTTTTTTGTTATTTTAATTCGCTGTTTGGTTCCCAATGTATTCCTAGATTATGTGTTTTCGCCCACCAAAAAGGTTTGAAAACTTCAGAAAAACGTGATCTATGGTTTGAAGAATTGTTTTATCATCATGCACAGAAAATAAACATTTTCAATATGAAGAACTGAAAAGCCTGTTTACTTTAACTCTAATGGAGTAATAATGATGTCTGAAAATAACAAATTCCATGAATTACAGATATAATATATGATGCCCCAAAAATCCCAGAAAGACGATGGACAACATGACCTCCGACGTTGTGCTCCTCACCTTTAATTTACAGCAGTATTTGTCTTTCAGCTTCTTGAGAAAGTCTTCCTCCAGCTGCAGATCAGAGCTCTCCTCCTCCATCTCTGGCTGCAGGGAGACACCTCCCATGATCTTCTCACTGCCCGGAGAGTACAAGAAACGTTTAAAAACATGTGATGAAATCTGTTGCCACTAAAGAATGCTGAAGGCATGTTGCTTCATGTCAGGGGAAAGAAAGATACCAAGTGATAAACTCTTCTCACCAGAACTTTGTCATATTTGGGAAAGATCACCACTAAATAATGCTTTAGAAAAAGACAAAAAGCAGAATATAATTGTTTTTATTTCTAAGAAAATGCAGTATACTCTATAAGAGCTGCGAGATGCTTAGTTTGATAAAAGATTTTTCACAAGAGATTTGCACTTTTTTGTATTTACGCCAATGTCCTTATAAAATATATAACACACTACAGGAAAGGGAAAACCCCCAAAATCATAATAGGGCCCCTTTAAGTGTAACGACCCCTACACACGGCGGCGTGCGTTGACTCTTTAACGCTTCTGTCCATTCAATTTGAATGGGGTGACGTCACATTTCGCCGAACTGCATTGTCGGAGCAAAGCGTAGCTTCTCTCGCGGTGCTCGCTGCAAAAGTAGAGCAATGTTCTACTTTTGACGCTTCGACGGAGGTGTCAGCCAATCAAATCCCGCTTATGCAAATCTGCCAGTACAAGCGCTAGCCAATCAAACCGTGTGTATGCTGGGAGAGCCAGACCGCAGTTCATTTCCTCATATGCCAAAAACTGGAGGAGAAAATAATTGTAGCGGTAGGGAATCACCCGGTACTTTAAGATCAGTCCCTGTTCACCTACCGGGATACAAACCGGAGGAGCCAGGCATGGAGGGAGGTGGCAGAGACAGTGGGTGAAACTGGTAGGTTTTCGCCTGTTTGGGGAGTTTATATCCAGTGTACTTCATTTGAATGGGCAGCTAGCAGGCATAGACAGTATTTAGCCGTTACAGTAACGCGTTAGTCCCAACACTGTTGATCACCCCTCGAAAATATGTTCTCTTACATGTTATGAAAGGTATTCTCTTAAATGATGTGGTAAACGGAATAATTACGTCTAAACTGACACGGTTTTGCATTTCTATAGGTTTTATAGATACGAGCATGGTTTTATATACTATCATGTTTAATCATGTTTTTTTCCTGCAACATGTTCCAAAAAAGCTGGGACAGGGGCATGTTTACCACCGGGTCACATCACCTTCCTTCTAGCAACACTCCTACGTGTTTGGAACTCTGGACACTAATTGTTGGTGGAATTCTTTCCCATTCTTGCTTGATGTATGACTTCAGTTGCTTCATAATGCGCCCCACACTTTCAATGGAGACAGGTCTGGAGTGCAGGCAGGCCGGTCTGGTACCCCCACTCTTTCTCTTGGCATTGTCTTGCTGAAATAAGCAGGGACGTCCCTGAAAACGTTTATGTACCTTTCAGCATTAATGGTTCCTTCACAGATGTACAAGTTGCAATGGGCACTAACACCCTCCCATACCATCACAGATGCTGGCTTCTGAACTTTGCACTGATAACAATCTGGATGGTCCTTTTCCTCTTTAGCCCGCAGGACACGACGTCCATGAAAAACAATTAGGAATGTGGACTCACCAGACCACAGCACACTTCTCCACTCTGTGTCAGTCCATCTCCGATGAGCTCAGCCCAGAGGAGCCAGAGGAGTTTATGGGTGTTGTTGATATATGGCTTTGGCTTGTAGAGTTTTAACTTGCACTCTCACAAACTCATCTCTTAAGCTGCCTTTACATGATCAGCAGTTAAACTGCTCTGCGCTGGCAGTTCCGTTTTGGTTTTATAGAGAGTGCGGTGCTGCCCTACTACACACGCTCCAAATTGTCGGCGAGCACTTGGCTCAGATCAAATTATTTAAACTTTGAACCATTTCTGTCAACAACTGTATAAAGCAGCAGGTGAGGTAACCATAGAAACAAGACTTGACGTGTTTTACTGCCTGGCGCCCTGCTTTGTGGTGAGTAAAAGGGCAAACCGCGAATCATGTGAAGGTAGCTTTACACATGTATGTACCAGATGAAACATAAAGTACATTTTGCCTCTCCTTCAGGTTTCCAGGAGTGCCACACGAGCTACAGGAGGAGAATGGTATCCAGTACAGATTTGAAGTCTATGAGAGCATTGATGAAATATGCAATTTTAAAAAATAAAACCAAACAATGTTAATCCTAGACTTTGAGTTATATTATTTTTAGTTCTTTACAGTTGGGGGAATCTAAAAAAATACACCTGTACTGTTTGTTTGGGGTTATCCTTATGATGATCATAATTGTGTAAATATGCAAGACTATCTGAATCTTCAACAAATCATAAAACAAAACTAATCTTGAAAAATATATTAAAAAAACAGTGACTCATTTTTCTTGTATACCAAGAAGTGCTTTGCTCCTCTTGGGATTCAAAGAGAGTCTTTGCTTGCATTTTCAATAAAAATACTACAGTCCACGTGTCATGTGCAAAAGCTGCTACAAAAAATGTAAGAAAATATCTAAACAATCTTCCGTTAAAGTACATTTTGAGGGAAAAATCGTTGAACTCAGAGGCCACGTCGGGACCACTCCGGAGGCCTGGCTGGAGGGAGGCCACGGCGGGACCCCTTTACATGCAGGACGGCGAGACGGCTCTGGAGGACGGGCTGGAGTTTAACTTGGTTAGTTAATTTAGTCTTAAATTCAGCAACTAAAAGAGACACAGAATCTTAGTCCAACTTTACTTGTGTTTTTAATGAAAAGTGGAAAATGTTAAAATGGTTGAACTGATTTATTTATACAATTTCAAGCATTTGTTTTGAAAGACTTCCGTTTTTAAATTGGTAATAAAGTTAAATAATCTAAAACAAGCTTCAATTCAACAATTAATTAATTAATTAGTACTTGGAGGTAAGTTCATTATTACTATTACAAAGTTTTCAATTGAAAAGGTCAGCATTTAATCAATGGGCTCTAAAACATATTTTGCGATACTGATATTATTACAAAAGGGGGTGCACTTACTCCTAACAATTGACAAGATTAAAATGAGCTTTTTAGCAGTTAATACAGAGATATTAGGGACAGTGCCTGTTGCAAAAGCAGAACAAATACTGTTTGACTCAACGGGCCCCGAATAGGCAAAATAGTTTTATTTTGGGCAAGCAGGTAACAAATAACAACGACAAGGCTAATGCAGCATGTGACACTGAGCGTCTATAACCAGGGGTGCACATAACTGGTACGCAGGTACTCATGCGCGGCACAAATCTGAATTACGTAACGTCACTTGTGTCACTACGCGCCTTTCGCGTACCTCAAAACAAAACACATATTTCGTCTACACGTGTTTCTTGTCAACACTCAATGGAGTAAACTACGAGACATGTAACAAAAAACAAAGACATTAAGCAGCTACGTTGCCGTTTCGCTCCCTGCAAAAAATCTAAGGACTTTCTGTGACTGACTGAACTGGTGCTGGCCGAGCCGCGCAGGACATAACCGATGGACCTGTGAAGCTTTTTCACAGCCAAACATTACAGTATATTAGGATACTAAGAGAAACACAAAAAAATACTTATTTCCCACTTGACGTTAACGGAAAGAAACAAAACAACACCAAAACATCACATGTATAAGGAAAAGAAAAGTAAAAAGCAACACCCTCATCTGAGTCCTACTGGAGAAGAAGGTGGAAAGCGGCGCATGATAATAATAATAATAATAATAATAACAATAACAATGGGACCTGCTAATAAAGAACAGACATCACATCAAAAACATTTAACAATGCAGGAGTACATAGACTTATTCACATTCTGCTTCGTATAGTACCATCTTTCTTAATTTATATAATTTCTTTAACTGAAAAATACATATACAATTCTTTAGATCCTTTTGTTGAGAATTCCACAATTTTACACCAACCACCAAAATACACATTTGTTTAAGAGTAGTCCTTGTATATGGATGCTTAAAATGTAATTTCCTTCTGTGGTCTTCCTTGTCTGATCCAAAAACAAACTGTTGTAAATATGCTGGTAACATTCTGCTTTTTGCCCTGAGCATTACTGACGCTCAGCTATCTCTTTGAGTTTCAAGAGTCCTGACTTAAAAAACAGTCTGTTGGTGTGTTCTCTTGAGTCAGCTTTATGTATTATTCGTACTGCCCTTTTCTGTCATATTGCAGTGATGCAAACTTGTCACCTTTCGGCGAAATTCGCCGTTTTGAATCCAAAATAGGTTGTTTGTGTGATTCATGTAGATCTGCAATAAAAATATTTTTGGGGTATGGGGGGATCTGGGACCCGGAGTAATCTGCGGCCGTGAGCTGTTATGTGCCATCATGACACGCATGGTGTTTTTTTTATATATTATAATGAAGTACGAGCTGTGTGCTCGAGTCTTCCTGCCTGTCGGCTCTGCAGGCAGGAAGACTCGAGCACACAGCTCGTACTTCATTATAATATATAAAAAAAACACCATGCGTGTCATGATGGCACATAACAGCTCACGNATGCCACAACCGTGCATGCATACGCGAGTCATGGTAAGATATCTGGATTCAGAGTTTGCTTTTTCTTTGCGCAGAATGAAAGAAAGGCCAAATGAATGGGCTGTGATTTTAGTGTTTTTAAGCAGCGGTAAATAATTTGTACGGCCCTCGGAGGATGTTGAAAAAATTGAAATGGCCCTTGAGAGAAAAAAGGTTCCCCACCCCGGCTTTAAAAGGTTAATCAGGGCTGATGCAGACTTCCTGTTTGGGAGTTTATTAACTCCCACTCCCCACTAGTTGGTTAAAGAGGGCACCTAATGCTCTAATCCATGAAACGAGCAAACGTAGTGGAAGCTGGGATTGTTTTGGCATTTGGCTTCAGTCCGTCTCCCCAAACCTTCCACCAGCTCACATTTTCCCACGTGTCCTTTCATCTTCACAGGGACCTCGTGCCTCCTCACAGAAAAGTGAGAAAGGAAGGAAGAGACGGAGAAGGGCAGCAGTGTCTCTCACTTCCTGTTGTTGCAGCCATCAAAGAGAGGAACCACCACAGAGCGAGAGACATACCGTGTCGCACATCACCACCCGACATGTTTTCACTGAGCTGCTGATCCTGGAGGATTTTCACTTCTGTTATCAGTTTGGGGAAAGATCACCAGATGCTGCTGGGCGTATGACTCACTGAGAAGTTAGTGGATCTACTGGTGATAAAGCATCACCTTCAGAAACTGATTTAGATTGATTTGATTGTTTGAATGCTGACACAACAATTTAAAGAATAGAGCTGACTCAACAGAACACACCAACAGACTGTTTTTGAAGTCAGGACTCTTGAAACTCAAAGACATAGCTGAGCGTCAGTAATGCTCAGGGGGA